>NW_028320677.1:0-116694 GCF_062004578.1 Staurois parvus
ACGGCATCCGACGCTTTGCATTGCACTTGGTGATGGAAGGCTTGGATGCAGCTGCTCGGCCATGGAAACCCATTCCATGAAGCTCTCTACGCACTGTTGTTGGGCTCATCTGAAGGCCACACCAAGTTTGGAGGTCTTTAGCTATTGACTCTGCAGACAGTTGGTGACTTCTGCGCACTGTGCGCTTCAGCATGCGCTGACCCCGCCCTGTCATGTGACGTGGCCTACCACTTGGTGGCTGAGTGGCTGTTGTTCCCAGTGGCTTCCACTTTGTTATAATCCCACTAACAGTTGAGCGTGGAATATTTAGTAGCCAGGAAATGTCATGGATGGACTTATTGCCCAGCTGGCCACCTATCACGGGACCACGCTTGGAGTCACTGAGCTCCTGAGAGCGACCCATTCTTTCACCGATGTTTGTAGAAGCAGTCTGCATGCCTAGGGGATGGATTGTATACACCTGTGGCCCCATTTATTCTCTCCTTAGTACAGTGCAGTCGTCCTGTCCCCTTCACAGAAAAGCACCCCCAAAGAATGATGTTATCACCCCCATGCTTCCCAGTAGGGATGGTGTTCTTGGGATGCAACTCATCCCTTCTTTTTCCTCCAAACACGACGCGTGAAGTTTAGACCAAAATGTTCTACTTTGGTCTCATCTGACCACATGACTTTCTCCCATGCCTCCTCTGGATCATCCAGATGGTCATTGGCAAACTTCAGACGGGCCTGGACATGTGATGACTGGAGCAGGTGAACCTTCCATGCAATGCATGATTGGAAACCATGACGGCGTAGTGTTCTACCGACAGTGACGTGTGAAACTGTGGTCCCAGATCTCTTCATGTCATTGACCAGCTCCTCCTTGTAGTTCTGGGCTGATTCCTCACCTTTCTTCTCATCAGTGATACCCCACGAGGTGACATCTTGCATGGAGCCCCAGTCCCAGGGAGACTGACAGTCGTCTTTAGCCTCTTCCATTCTCTAACAATTGCTCCAACAGTTGATCTATTTTCACCAAGCTGCTTGGCAATTGCCCCGTAGCCCTTTCCAGCCTTGTGGAGGTCCACCATTTTGTCTCTGGTGTCTTTTGACAGGTCTTGCCCATGGTAGTAGTTGGCATCTGACTGACTGCAGGGTGGACAGGTGTCTTTAAAGAGCTCAGACAGGTGATACTAAGTGAGATGAATGAGTGGAGTAGAGGGGGACTTTATAAAGGTGCAGTAACAGGTCTTTGAGAGCCAGAATTCTTGCTGTTTCTCAGGGGTTCAAATACTTCTGTTCAGCCGTGCGAGACAAATACATTCTTTACAAATCATTACAATGTGATCTCCTGAATTCTGTCCTCAGAGTGGGAATCCCCTGCAATGTGAATGTCAGACCCTCCATGATGGAGAAGTGGGAGAACTTGCAGAATCGCAGGGGGTTCAAATACTTCTGTTCCTCACTGTATATAGATATGGAGGTCTCCAGCCAGATCATGGCTCATCCTGTTCTCAGACCTCCATTGTCCTGACACTGGACAGGTTTCTGCTGCATTTTCCTCCCAGGTTTCTCTCAACCATATGCTAATCCCCGGGAGACTTCAACCCCCCCCCCCCCCCCTTTTGCTCGGCGAGCAGAACGATGGAAATTAAATATATGTTGAGGAATCAGGGCAGAAGGAGCTGACATAACAATGACCAATTAACCTTATTGTCCTCTCCCGTATTATTGAACATCGGCCTTCTGAGGACTCCGGGGATCCGATAATGAGCAGCTGAAAGATATCATCACTTTATTTACACCTTTAGAAATGTATTAATATCACTTAAAGGATCCGTCCACCCAGCAGTGACATCTCAGGTATAGGTGGGTCTTAGGGACTCGTCATCCATCGTTCCTCGCTCGGTTCCCGCCTAACCCCGAAGTTTCAAGAATGTTCCCACTTTTCTCTTCTACTGACCATCCAACAGGGAGAATGGAACCAACTGGTGACGTCTGTGTACAGACCAGGGAAGACTAATACGGGGGATCTGGACCTCAAAGGTTCCTCATTCCTACTGTTACCCTATTTTGGACTTTCTTGGTACCAGAACAAGTCATTATCGATGTGTAGCGCTAACCTCTTGAGGGCCACTGGATTTGTTTGGGTTCCCCTTAAGCTCTGCGCAGCCAGGCAACACGCAGTTTCCACATTTTCTCTCTGAAGCAGTAAAACAATCCTTGAGCTTATTTTTGTTGTTTTTATTAAAGGGTTAAGAACATGGATGGGGTCTAGGCCAGGGGCAGACTGACCATTCGGGCACTCGGGTAATGCCCGAGGGCCCGGGGTCAGTAGGGGGCCCCATGATATGCCCCTGGTACCTTTAATTGGCTTTTTCATAGGCTTTTTTTTGGGTGTGGGCAAGGACACAGGGGCCCCATGATCCCCTATTGCCCCATGAATTGTCAGTCCGCTCCTGGTCTAGGCGTATGTAGGATGCCCAAGGAACTGTAGAACGTAAGGACAACATCTTAGCAACTGTGTACAACGTGTGCAGAAAAATCAACGACTGTCTCTTTTAAGGAGCCCTGAGTCCCCTTTGGTGTACCTCCTCAGACCCCGGATGAAGCTCTCCTCATCCAACAGGCTGTCCTGGGGGTGTCCCTGGGCAAGGGTTTCCAGAATCTTGCATTGAGCAGTCCCAGATGAAAGCTAGCTGGGCATTGCACCTCACCGCCCTCTCTCTTTTGTGGCACAGGGGGTGTAGAAGCACTCACACTGTCCTTCCCTGTAGCTTGATGGGTTGCAGTTGCTTTGGTTGGTTGGGTTGCAGTTGCTTCCAGCCCTTGTGCTGGGCTGGCTCCTTCCCTGCTGACAAGACATCTTTCCTAGGAGACTGTTGGGCAGTGGAGATCCTTCTGTCTGCTCCAGCCTGTAGGTAAGCCCCCCTCCTTGGGGCCCCATCCCAGGCTCCACGCTCAATCTTCCACCCGACTCCAAGAAGAAGCCCAGCAACAGTTCAGGCTCTTCCACATTTAAGGGTGGCTTTCAGCCACCATGCCTGGCCTCCTGCCTAAGGGATTGGCCAAGTTCCCCTAAACATGCAACTCCAGGCTTCTTCCCCTCTTCTAGAAAGTTCTTCCTGTTTCTAGAAGGGCATAGACCAACAAAAAGTGACGCATAATTGTGAAGTGGAAGGAAAATGAGAAATGTTTTTTCAAAATTATTTACAAATGAAGATCTGAAAAATGTGGCGTCTTTGTATTCAGCCCCCTTTATTCTGATACCCTTAACTAAAATCTAGTGGAACCAATTGCCTTCAGAAGTCCCCTAATTAGTACATAGAGCCCCCCTGTGTGTCATGTGATCTCAGTATAAATCCAGCTGTTCTGTGAAGCCCTCAGAGGTTTGTTAGAGAACATTAGTGAACAAACAGCATCATAAAGGACAAGGAACACACCAGACAGGTCAGGGATAAAGTTGTGGAGAAGTATAAAGCAGGATTAGGTTCCTGCAGCAGCGGAACGCTTGGATGTGAATGAAGACTAACATTTTATCTCTGCTGGGGAGAGTCGCCGTCTCTATTCATCCCGATGGTACTTGTGGTTCCACCACAGCTGCCTTCTCCAGTCTATGGCTCTGTGCTAAGAAATGACAGATCCCAGCACACCATGAAAACCTGGTTGTATACATGTAGCACAGGGCCACTGGGGGAGCTGGGACTTGTAGTACCACAATGGAAGTCTTCCATAGTCTGTGGCTCTCCAGGTAGTGGGCAACTACAGGTCCCAGCACATCATGACAGCCAGGTTGTATACGTATAGCACAGGGCCACTGGGGGAGCTGGGACTTGTAGTACCACAATGGAAGTCTTCCATAGTCTGTGGCTCTCCAGGTAGTGGGCAACTACAGGTCCCAGCACATCATGACAGCCAGGTTGTATACGTATAGCACAGGGCCACTGGGGGAGCTGGGACTTGTAGTACCACAATGGAAGTCTTCCATAGTCTGTGGCTCTCCAGGTAGTGGGCAAATACAGGTCCCAGCTCACCTTTCCAGCAATTTGAGCTCCATTAACTCTTAGATCGGACTACACGGACCAGCCTTCCCTCCCCACCTCCATCAATGAGCATGCCCTCCCCACCTCCATCAATGAGCCTTCCCTCCCCACCTCCATCAATGAGCCTCCCCCCCCCCCACCTCCATTAATGAGCCTTTTTTCCCCCACCTCCATCAGTGAGCCTTCCCTCCCCACCTCCATGAGTGAGCTTTTCCCCCCACCTCTATCAATGAGCCTTCCCTCCCTACCTTCATCAATGAGCCTTCTCCCCTCCTCTATCAATGAGCCTTCCCTCCCCATCTCCATCAATGAGCCTTCCCTCCCCACCTCCATCAACGAGCCTTCCCTCCCCACTTACATCAATGAGTCTCCCCCCCATCTCCATCAATCAGCCTTCCCTCCCCATCTCCATCAATGAGCCTTCCCTCCCCATCTCCATCAATGAGCCTTCCCTCCCCACCTTAATCAACGAGCCTTTTCTCCCCACTTCCATCAATGAGTCCCCCCCCACTTCCATCATTGAGCCTCCCCTGCATCTCCATTAGTGAGCCTTCCCTCCCTATCTCCATCAATGAGCCTTTCCTCCCCACCCCCACCTCCATCAATGAGCCTTTCCTCCCCACCTCCCCCCACCTCCATCAATGAGCCTTTCCTCCCCACTCCTACCTCCATCAATGATCCTTTCCTCCCCACCTCCATCAATGAGCTTTCTTTCCCCCCACCTCCATCAATGAGCCTTTACTTCCCATCTCCATCAATGAGCCCCCCCTGCCCCCATCTCCATCAATGAGCCTTTCCTCCCCACTTCTATCAATGAGTTCACACCCCACACCCCCATCTCCATCAATGAGCCTTACCTCCCCACCTCCATCAATGAACCTTCCCTCCCCACCCCCATCAATGAGCCCTCCCTCCCCATCTCCATCAATGAGCCTTCCCTCCCCACCTCCATCAATGAGCATTCCCTCCCCACCTCCATCAATGAACCTTCCCACCCCACCCCCATCAATGAGCCTTCCCTCCCCATCTCCATCAATGAGCCTTCCCTCCCACCTCCATAAATGAGCTTTCCCTCCCCAGCTTCATCAATGAGCCTTCCCTCCCCACCTCTATTAATGATCCCCCTTATCACACAGTCCTCCCTCACAGTGCCCCCCAATTACACAGTTCCCCCCTCGCAGAGTCCCCTCAATCACACTGTTCCCCCTCACAGAGCCCCTCAATAACACTGTCCCCCATCACAAAGCCCCCCATTCACACAGTCCCCCATCAAAGAAACCCCCAATAACACAGTCCCCCAATCACACAGTCCTGCATCACAGAGCCCTCCAATCACACATTCCCCCGTCACAGAGCCCCCCAATCACACAGTCCCTCATCACAGAGCCCTCCAATCACACAGCCCCCATCACAGAGCCCCCCGATTACACAGTCCCCCATCACAGAGCCCTCCAATCACACAGTCCCCCATCACAGAGCTCCCCAATCACACAGACCCTCATCACAGAGCCCCCCAATCACAAGACCCTTTACAAGCCGTGATCCAGGGCAAACTGGGTCATGTGCTCACACCACCCCGGGGAACCCAAACAGCACCCTGGTCGGGAAGCCAAGGAATTTGCTGCTGTAAATGCTGCCTAATTTCCAATGTACATGCCAGCGATTGAGGGACCCCACACCATCATGGGACTCCCCTAAAATACATCCCAGCCCTTTATATGGGTGCGCAAAAATGCCTTGGCCCCCACAGGCCCCCTGACAAAGCACCTTTTCCCCATGTGGATGAAGATTTGGGTAAGAGTCTCTTTTCTATTACCATGGTCTGGTGGTTGTGGGGGGCTGTAGATGGGGGGCCTATCGGGATCTGGAAGCCAACTTTCACAATAAGGGGGGCCCCAGATACAGCCCTTTCATGTGAATTCATGAAAAAAAGAAAAGTAAATAAAAAACATAATTTTTGACAAATCCTTTATAAAAAAAGAAAAGTCCAATCCTGTTGCTGACTATCACCAAATGACAGCTCCCAGGCAAGTACACAAAGGGGTGGAGTCTCCCACGTGGCAACACCAAATATGCCACGGCCATAGTGGGTCAATGTCATTGCCCAAATATGGTCATGTGGCTATATTTGGACAGTGATGTCACGGTATCCCCACCCCTTTGTTTACATGGCCAGGGATTTATTTGTTTACCTGGCTGGGAATTCAAGGTTCAGTCCATGTTTGGGACTGCCAGTCACTGATCTGTGTAATCTAATCGGTGGGATCGATATTTCACCTTTTCACCTGACACGGCTCTGAGCGATCCCGCCGCTCCCTCCGCTCAGATTCTTCATGTTTGAGAGAAAAAAAATCCACTGGAATCCAGAACTGATTTTACCCGAGCGAGAATCCACCATCATGTGCTGTCCAGGACCGATGGAATCCGGGACCATCCAAGGTCCCTCCAAGGACAACCAGTGCTTACATATACTTCCTGAAAGAGGACCTTCACTCTCAGAGGGCTCCTTCAGACATTATACTGTCCCATGTAGTCACCCACCACGGGGTTACCTGCAGTTAGGGGTACACTCTAATGTCCCCTCCCCCATAGTCATATCAGTCTCTGTACCAGAGGAGCTTACACTCTAGTGTCCCCTCCCCCACAGTCCCATCAGTCTCAGCACCAGAGGAGCTTACACTCTGCACCAGAGAGGTTGTGCTGCAGGTGCTCTCCCTCTCCAGACACTAGGGGGCCAGGCCTGCTCGCCTGGCCCCAGAAACATGGCCTCTTCTGGGCTAGGCTCAGACCATGCTCCCCCTGAGGGACCCAGCTTGCCTTCCCATACTTTACCAGCACCTGAAGACCTTGGCTGTGGCCCTAAAAGTGGGGAATCCCTCCCTGTCTTTAGAGAGCGGGTTGCTGATTATCTGGTGAGAATCGCAAAGGAGGAGGAAAAGTTGGTGAGTCTGAAAACTGACTACAAGAAAAAGAAAGTTCTCCATGACAAGTCATGGAGCAGCAAGAGGCAGAGCATGAAGCCGGAGATGAAGGGTCTGGAGGACGTCATGGAGCAGCAAGAGGCAGAGCATGAAGCCGGAGATGAAGGGTTTGGAGGTCGCCATTAAGAAGCAGCAGAATCTGGTAAAGACGCTGAAGGAGAAGAGCGGAGCTTTCAGAGAAAAGTTCCGGAATGAGGAAAGGTTCAGGAAGATGAAGGGAGACTCCGGTAAGGATCCAGCATCGGAGGTGGCAGTACGGGTGGAGAGTGAGGAGGGGGTCCTGGATGCTGCCCCTGCTATCCCATCCACCTCAGGATCTGCTTCCCTGGAGGAAATGTCAGCCTCTGCTTCCCTCCCTCCCTCCACAGCAAGCTGGAGGATCAGCACAGGAGGTAGAGGAATATGGCGGAGGACTGCTAAAGTACATTGAGGAATTGGAGTCTTCCCTAATTGGAAGAACTTTCCGCTTTTCTGAGGACTCTGAGGATGAAGATGACGGTGAGGACTCTGTACCTGGTCCTGTAAAGGAGAAAAAAACAGAAAAGCTGCGCTTTATTAAAAGTGCCAGTTTGGACTCCAGTGTGGACAGCCATGTGCACTGCAGTGTTTTGGAGGGAAATCCTCCTGTGTGTGCACAGAGCTCTGCAGGGAAGATGGCTGCTGTGCCTGCAGGACTGCACTCTGCTGGGACTGAGGACTCTGATACCAGGAACCCTGGGACTGTGGACTCTGCTGGGGGGAAGGTAAAGGGGGGATCTGACACACTTGCTGGACAATCCCTGCTGATGGCTGCAAATGCAGCAGAAAATGGTGGGAGGGAAATTGTCAGCAGCACTCTGAAAGGTGTTGCTGAAACCCAGGGGAGAGTGACCAGGAGTGGAAGGCTTTTGCCTAAGAGGAGTATGTTGGGGGAGGGGGAGACAGGAGCATCTGGTGTGAGTGGGCCTGCTGGGAGCAGTAGTGCCACGAGTGAAAGGAAACATATGGATAAGAGTGCTTGCAATGCTGGAAAGGGGAATGCCTGTGTGTTGGTGGATGGAGTGACTGCTGCTGCCTCTGATGGTGGTTTGCAGAGCGGGGGCTCTGAGGTTCCTGCAACCAATGGGCGGGGTGCAGCTTTAAGGTCCACTACATCTAATGCTGCAAATAAGACCTATGCTGGGGCTCTGGCTGGGAGGAGGGGGTCACATCATGCTGTCAGCTCTGGGGGGAGGTCTGCTGCAGGTCTGCCATCTGCACCCCTGTCCTTCAGGAGGAGGAATTTGGTGCAGCTCAGATGGGAAGGTGGGGGTGCTCCCCCGGTCAGGATGTCGGTGGTGGACAGGATTTTGGAGATGGGGTTTAGGGCGGATGACATCTTCGCCTTGATCAGCCCTGTAGGATCCTCTGAATATGATCTGTCCTTTGTGCGCCCCGAGTCTCTGGATATATTCTGGGAGAAGTATGAACACATGTATAAGGGTCTGCCGGAGTGGAGGGGACTTGTCCCAAAGGTTGTCTCACGCCAACCTCTAGTGAAGACGGTCACCATTCTAGTACGGAATGAGTCCATTCCTTCGGCTGACTTGGCTGTCTGGCTGAGGAGATTTGGGGAGCTACTTGCACCCCTGAAGAAGATTGTGGATGAGAGAGGGATATGGACTGGTGGGTGGTCGGTGCAGATGAGGTTGTATGTGTGTGGGAATGTGGTCCAGCATCTGCCCTCCTCAGCCTTCATTGGGAAGGACAGGATTGTGGTGTTCTACCCTGGACAGCCCAAGCTCTGCAATAAATGCGGTTCTCGGGGTCACTTCGCCTCCTCATGTCCAGAGATGAAGTGCTCCCTATGTCAGGATCTGGGGCATCTGGTTCTCGGGGTCACTTGGCCTCCTCATGCCCAGAGATGAAGTGCTCCCTATGTCAGGATCTGGGGCATCTGGTTCTCGGGGTCACTTCGCCTCCTCATGCCCAGAGATGAAGTGCTCCCTATGTCAGGATCTGGGGCATCTGGTTCTCGGGGTCACTTCGCCTCCTCATGCCCAGAGATGAAGTGCTCCCTATGTCAGGATCTGGGGCACCTGGCTAAGGATTGTAATATCATCAGGTGCAATCTGTGTGATAAGGTTGGCCATTCGTACAACCGGTGCCCTGAGGCCATGCACAACCAGTCAGCTTTGGTGGAAGAGTTTTTTCGTCTGGACATGGAGGAGGCAGAGGAGAGGGAGGCTGTGCCAGGGGTCCCCAATGTCTCTGTCCCTGTGGTCCCAGTGTCTGATGGTCCCTCTAATGTGTCATCTCCTTGTGTTGTGCCCCCTGAGTCAGTGTCCGTGGATGTTGTGTCTGATCCTCCTGTGTCAGTTTCCCCAGAGGTAGTGGGGGCTGTGGAGGGAACTGGACCAATGTGTATGGTTGCACCGACCCCCCCCTCCCCGGCGTCGGAGGGTCAGAGCGTGTGAGGCGCTGGGGGGTGGAGTGAAGGATGGTGGGGGTATTGGGGTGAAGGTTGGGGGGACTGCTGTGGTGAGTGGAGAGAGTGGGGTGGATGATGTTGGTGATGGTGGAAGGGAAGGGGAGGGGGCTTTGCGGTCCGGTCTATCAAATGATGATATGGAGTGGTTGGAGGCAAAAAGGAAGTCTGGGAAGAAGAAGCGGAAGAAGGATGTGCCTGTACCTGACCCTGGGAGGGTGGAGGTGTCAAACACATTTGAAGTGTTATCTGAGGTGGAGGATGAGGGATCTTCAGGGGATGAGTCTCTGGTTTCCATGGAAGAGGAATCACAGAGGACTATGAAGCGTGTAGGGTCTCCAAGTAGGGAGGGGGGTAAGCAGGCTAAGAAACGGGTACCTCGATCATCCTGATGGCGGTTCCCACTCCTTTGAAGGTGGCGACCATTAATGTCGCCAGCATAAAATCAGTAAGCGCTCGTAACATGGCCTTATTTTTGCTCAGCAGGTTTGATGCTGACATTTTCTTTTTGCAGGAGACCAGGTTGTCCAGTTTGGGGGATGTTCATATGGCGAAGAAGGAGTGGAGGCGCGGCCCCTCCTTCTGGTCTCTTGCGGCCGAACCTTACACTGGAGTTGCGGTACTGTTTTCCGGCATGGTAACCTGTCGGCGGATTATTGAGGTAGAAATGGGGAGATGCATGGTCTTAGACGTCTCCATGGGGGGGCAGGACCTGCGCCTGATTAACATCTATGGGCCCCAGACAAAATGGGACAGGAAATGCCTCTTCATGAAGATCAAGCCTTTCCTTTTTACAGCCCAGCAAGTTGTCTTCGGTGGTGACTTTAACACCGTCACTAGGACTAAGGACAGGAGAGGGACCGGAGTCAGGCTAGACTGTGACGGCTAGAGAGGCAGGTCTGGTTGATGTGCACATTCATTGCTGCCCAGACGACACGGGATTCACTTTTCAGCGAGGTTCTAGTCAGAGCAGAATAGATAGGTTTTTTTTAAAGGGGAACTCCGCCTTCTCGGCACCAGTGTGTCAGGCGGTAGAGTTTTCCGATCACTGTATTCTGTCTGTGACTCTGAGTGGCCCCGATACACCACCTAAGGGGAGGGGTACCTGGAAGCTGAATTCGGCACTCCTGGACGATGAGAAGGTGAGTCAATCCTTTGAGGATTTTTTTCAGGCACAGGTATCAATCATGGACGTTTGCAGCAGTAAGTCCGAGTGGTGGGAGCTTACAAAACGAAGGATCGTTGGGTTTTTCAAGGCCATAGGAAGGAATAAACAGCTTGATAAGTATGTCACCTACCAGCGTCTGCGGAGGAAGCTCGATCGGCTTGTCTCGAATAATGGAGATCCAGAAGCGATCTCTGAGGTTAAACTCTTGCTCAGGCAGTGTCAATATGACAGGCATGCCTCTTTGGTTCTGGAGAGGGATTATGGGAAATATCACTCTCCCGACCCTTACCAGAACTGCAAACAAGGTAGAGCAGTTAAGTCAGTTGTAGGCCTGGTTGACAGTACGGGTTCCCTGACAAAGTCCAAGTCAGGGATCCTGGAAACCTCCAGGTCATATTATGCTGACCTCCCGGGTAGGAGGGACCTCGATCGGGCGAGCATGTCGGGTTTTCTGGACTCTACTCCAGGACTGGGAAATGGCAGTTCTCTTGTGGGTTTGACAGAGGACATCACGGCAGATGAGGTGGTGAAAGCTATTGATCAGCTTGCCATGAAGAAGTCGCCTGGGCCAGACGGATTGACAGCCGAGTTTTATAAGCACTTTAAGGTGACTCTGGCCCCATATTTGGTGGAGGTGTTTAATGGCCGTCTGAGAGAGGGTTCGCTCTCTCCCTCCATGCGACAATCTGCAGTGATTCTTCTGTCAAAGGGTAAGGATTCCTCGAGAATTGAGAATTGGCGGCCCATTAGCCTTCTCAATGTTGATAGGAAGATATTGGCAAAAATTATTTTCTGGCGTTTATCGTCTGTTGCGGGCAATTTACTTTCTCGCCATCAGCACTGTTCGGTTCAGGGAAGAAGCACTTTTTCAGCGGTGTTAGCTGTCCGGGAGGCCCTGGAGCGGTGCAGGGCTGCAGGCTGGGGAAAGTTCCTGCTGGCATTGGATCAGGCCAAAGCTTTTGATCGAGTCCATCATGAGTACCTATGGCTGCTTCTTGGCAAGTATGGCCTGGAGGGGGGCTTTATCGATTGGCTAAAGACCTTATACAGAGGGGCTGAAAGCTTCATGCTTGTGAATGGTTGGATTGGACGGCCCTTTGAGGTTGGCTCAGGTGTGCGTCAGGGGTGTCCTTTGAGTCCTCTGCTATATGCGTTTGTAATCGATCCCTTCATTCGGAGGTTAGAGAGCGGACCGTTGTGTGGAGTTCCTTTGGGCATTCCTGGGGAGCCCCCTCTGAGGGTCGTGGCCTATGCTGATGACGTGTCTGTTTTCATCTCCGGGACGCAGGAGGCAGAGGAGGTGGTCTCTGTGATGGAACAGTATGCTGAGGCAGGAGGTGGAGGAGGTGGTCTCGGTGATGGAACAGTATGCTGAGGCAGGAGGCGGAGGAGGTGGTCTCGGTGATGGAACGGTATGCTGAGGCAGGAGGTGGAGGAGGTGGTCTCGGTGATGGAACAGTATGCTGAGGCAGGAGGCGGAGGAGGTGGTCTCGGTGATGGAACAGTATGCTGAGGCATCTGGCTCAAAATCAGGATAAGAGTGAGGTTTTCTGGATGGGAGAGGAAGGCGAAGGCTTTACCCTTCCGGACGCCTTCCCAGAGCCCCAGCAGGAAATTAAAGTATTAGGCATCAGATTTGGTCCCGGTGATTACGGCCTTGCAAATTGGGTAAGCAGGCTACAAGATGCCGATGCCAAGGTGGCCAGCTGGAAGGATTGGAAACTCTCTTACAGGGAAAGGATTGACCTGATTAAAACTTACCTGATCCCGGTATTTCTGTATGTCAGCTTTGTCTGTGTTTTGCCAGTGTCTCTCTATGCGAGGATCTACAGTTGTTTCTTCCAGCTGTTATGGGGGCACAAACTGAACCTCATTAAGAGGTCTGTAACCTACCTTCCCAGGCGGATGGGTGGCCTAGGTATGGTCAACCCGGTGGTTTTCTTTTCTCTGATGTTTTTGAAACATAATTTTGGTAGCATGCTGGCAGAGGAACCGCCTGGGTGGGTTGGTATTTTTCAGTCCTGGTTTAGGCCTTTTCTACGGAGCTGGGAGAATGGTGGGCCAGTGAAAAGCCTGAGGGTCCAACATGGTAAGCTCCCGGCTTATGTTGCCCCGTGTCTGAAAATGCTTCGGCAATGGCGAGTGACGGCGGAGGAAATTAAATCTCTTCCTAGGAAGGCCCTGGAGAGGAGGGTTGTTGAATCTGCCTTTAGCGAGCCATTGGCCTTGAGGGATTGCCCAGGCCCGGTTATGAGGGAGGGTCTGCGTTTGATGAATCTGGAGAGAATCCCTTTAAAGTTTCGGGATTTGGCCTGGCTCTCGTTCCATGGCAGACTCTATGTGAAGGGCAACCTGAAGCATCGCTTTACGGAGAACCGTGGTTGTCCAAGAGTGGAGTGTGGTGGAGTGGAGGAGACGATGGACCATTTCTTGCTTCAGTGCCCCTTCAATATAGAAGTCTACAAGCGGGTGGGTGGGGCTCTGGGGATCCCTTCCTTTCCCGCTTGAGTTACGCGGAGTGGTCTTACGGAGCCTTTCAGACTCTCCGGGACTTTGATTTTGAGACACTTTTTCTAGTTAGCTTAGTAGTCCGTTACCACACGTGGAATGCACGGTGTCAGGTTTCCATTCGCAAAAAAGTCCTTCCTGTCGAGGTGGTGGTGAACAACATTCTGGGTGAGGTTGGGAAGATTCGGGGTCTTGAGAAGGACAGGTGGCGGCCGGGAGCCTGGACAAAGGCATGGAGGAATGTCAGGTCCCCGTAGCTGCTGTCTGTCAGTCTCTGGGGGCGTGGCTTCTCTTTCTGTCCTTTCACGTCCCCTAGATTTTGTAACATCAGATTTTTGAAGAAAGGCTGCATGCATGGGATCGATGTATGGGATGAATGTGTGGGATCGATGTGTGGGGTGAATGTGTGGGGTGAATGTTTCATCCTTTCTTACCCTGAGGGGGTGTTTAGGTGACGGTCAGGATTTGTTATTTTGCTGAAGTAAGCTGGTTTTGTTTAATTATACATATTTTATTCTGTATATATGGAAATATGATTTTTATGATGTTTTTTGTTTGCAAGATTTTAATAAACAAAAATTTACACTCTAATGTCCCCTCCCCCACAGTCACATCAGTCTCTGTACCAGAGGAGCTTACGCTCTAATGCCCCCTCCCCCACAATCCCATCAGTCTCTGCACCAGAGGAGCTTACGCTCTAATGCCCCCTCCCCCACAATCCCATCAGTCTCTGTACCAGAGGAGCTTACGCTCTAATGTCCCCTCCCCCACAATCCCATCAGTCTCTGCACCAGAGGAGCTTACGCTCTAATGCCCCCTCCCCCACAGTCCCATCAGTCTCTGTACCAGAGGAGCTTACGCTCTAATGCCCCCTCCCCCACGGTCCCATCAGTCTCTGCACCAGAGGAGCTTACGCTCTAATGTCCCCTCCCCCACAGTCACATCAGTCTCTGCACCAGAGGAGCTTACGCTCTAATGCCCCCTCCCCCACGGTCCCATCAGTCTCTGCACCAGAGGAGCTTACACTCTAATGTCCCCTCCCCCACAGTCATATCAGTCTGTACCAGAGGAGCTGACACTCTAATTACTATCATACATGTATATCCCGGATCTATGTTCAGGATTATTACATAAATTTTGGCGAATCTCCCTCTGATCTCCCCCCCTCTCCCCCCCCCCCCTATATTTCCTCCTCGCTGGCGGTCTGACGCTCCGGGGGGGAGGAGCTCCGGGATCTGTAAACTTTGATCCAGTTGGCAGCCACAACGGCCATCTCCGCCATCAATACAATGTACACAAGGCGGAGCTTCCCTGCCTGCAGAGATCACAGAGACACCATCCAGGTATCAGTGCCATGTACACTGGGGGTCTCCCCTCCCCCGGTGATCAGACTGTACATTGTAACTTTGTAGAAGGAGGAGGCGGCATTCCCTCAGTCTCCCCTCCCCCGGTGATCAGACTGTGCATTGTAACTTTGTAGAAGGAGGAGGAGGCATTTCCTCAGCCTTCCCTCCCCCAGTGATCAGACTGTACATTGTAACTTTGTAGAAGGAGGAGGCGGCATTCCCTCAGTCTCCCCTCCCCCGGTGATCAGACTGTACATTGTAACTTTGTAGAAGGAGGAGGAGGCATTTCCTCAGCCTTCCCTCCCCCAGTGATCAGACTGTACATTGTAACTTTGTAGAAGGAGGAGGAGTCATTTCCTCAGTCTCCCCTCCCCCAGTGATCAGACTGTACATTGTAACTTTGTAGAAGGAGGAGGAGGCATTTCCCAGGAACAGTGGATTGTTTCAGAACAGATCTGGATATATTCCTGAATGCACCCAATATATCTGGATATTACATTTATAAATTTATAGGTGACACCAGAGATCCGGGGAATGTCTGATTGTCTCCGGGGGGGGGGGAAGGGGGGGTGGTGGATAAGGGAGGAATTACCCCCCCCCCTCCCCCCACTGCAGCCAATTTATTGGGTTTTTGTGCCTTCCTCTGGTCAGCTGTAGGATTGTGGATTTGGAGGTTTTCTATTGGTTGAATTGGGTGGATTTGTGTCTTTTTTTTATATGTAGCCATGTGATGCCGACAATACATTGTGCCACCTTTAGGATCAGCCCAGGACCTGACGTAGGAGCAGAACGTGGACCCTGTGCCTGTGGTGTGGCTGTCTTCTTGGACCGATGCCGAGAGATTGGAGCCGTCCGAATGTCTGATCCGTGTTTTATATGATACTTGTTGTGGGTTTCCTCCTCCTCGGTCAGCCATGGTCTCCTCCATCCCAGATCTGAGAGTTCACCTTCTGTCCAGAATACACGTCACCCACCAATCACAAAGCTCTACCGCCGGGGTAAGGATCTCTATGTACCGATGGGGGCTGGGATGTACAATTCCCTATAGGTGTGTTGGGGGGCGCTGGGCTCCAAGGACGGAGAAGAACGGACCTGAAATCTAAATGAAAGCGGCGGCTCTATGGCCAACGGGGGAACCTTGGGGGTCCTTGGGGGTCCCCGGAGAAACGAGAAGAATTTCATTGACAGACGAGAGTGTCAGAGGTCTGACCAAAGTCTCGAAGGCCAGCAAGTCTTTACAGTGCAAGACTGAAGGTCAGAAGAGAACGCCAACACATTTCAGGGGTCAGAAATCCCACCTCATCGGGGCTTTAACTCCTCTCTGCCAACCCCTCCACTCAATGTCCTCCACCCCCCTCTGCCAATCCCTCCACTGGCCTCCACTCAGTGTCCTCCACCCCCCACTCAGTGTCCTCCACCCCTCTCTGCCAATCCCTCCACTGGCCTCCACTCAGTGTCCTCCACCCCCCTCTGCCAACCCCTCCACTGGCTTCCATTCAGTGTCCTCCACCCCTCTCTAGCAATCCCACCACTGGCCTCCACTCAGTGTCCTCCACCCCTGTCTGCCAATCCCTCCACTCAGTGTCCTCCACCCCTCTCTACCAATCCCCGCACTGGCCTCCAATCAGTGTCCTCCACCCCTGTCTGCCAATCTCTCCACTGGCCTCCAATCAGTGTCCTCCACCCCTCTCTACCAATCCCCGCACTGGCCTCCACTCAGTGTCCTCCACCCCTCTCTACCAATCCCCGCACTGGCCTGCACTCAGTGTCCTCCACCCATGGCTGCCAATACCACCACTGGCTTCCATTCAGTGTCTGCTACCCCTCTCTGCCAATCCCCCCAACTGGCCTCCATTAAATGTCCTCCACCCCCATCTGCAAATCCCTCCACTAACTTCCATTCAGTGTCCTCCATCCTCATCTGCCAATCCCCTCACTGGCCTCCATTCAGTGTCCTCCACCCCCATATGCCAATCCTCCCACTGGCTTCCATTCAGTGTCCTCCACCCCTCTCTGCCAATCCCTCCATTGGCTTTCACTCCATGTCCTCCACCCCTCTCTGCCAATCCTTCCACTGGCCTCCACTCAGTGTCCTCCACCCCCGTCTGCCAATCCCTACAACCGTGGCAGAATGATGGCACCAGAAATCTCAAGAGACATAGCCGTGCACTGGAGCGATTGTGGCGTAAAACCAAATCCCAGCAAGCATTCACCCGATATAAATCTGCTTTCTTCACATACAATTCCTCCCTCCATTTTGCGAAACAAGCTGACTTTGTCACTCTCATCAATAGCTTGTCATCCAGTCCTCATCGTCTCTTCTCTACTTTTAACTCTCTACTTTCTCCACCTCCACCCAGCACCTCACTCACTGCTCATGAGATTGAAAATCATTTCAAAAACAATATTGATGCAATCCATAGGGACATCTCCACTGCACAGACATCCATCCCACTTACCTTATACTAAACCTCCCTCAACACTTTCCTCTTCTGACCTTCTACTACCGAAGAGGTCACTAAGGTTCTCTCAGAAGCCCGTCTCACCACCTGCCCCCTGGATCCTGTCCCCTCACAACTACTACGGTCACCCTCTTCTTCCATCCTATGCTCCCTCACTCACATCTTCAATCTCTCCCTCTCTACTGGCACCTTCCCCTCCCCTCTAAAGCATGTGCACATCTCTCCCATACTTACAAAGCCCTCCCTGGACCCCACCAACCTGAACTACTTAAGACCCATCTCCCTGCATCCATTTACCTCTAAACTCCTAGAACACTTAGTCTACGATCGCCTGAGCTCCTCCCTCACCGAAAACAACCTTCTCGACCCTTTACAGTCTGACTTCCGCTCTCTACACTCCACTGAAACTGCCCTACTAAACCTCACTAAAGATCTCCAACAGATAAAACCAATGGCCACTACTCCGTACTCATCCCAACCAATGGCCACTACTCCGTACTCATCCCAACCAATGGCCACTACTCCGTACTCATCCCAACCAATGGCTACTACTCCGTACTCATCCCAACCAATGGCCACTACTCCGTACTCATCCCAACCAATGGCCACTACTCCGTACTCATCCCAACCAATGACCACTACTCCGTACTCATCCCAACCAATGGCCACTACTCCGTACTAATCCCAACCAATGGCCACTACTCCGTACTCATCCCAACCAATGACCACTACTCCGTACTCATCCCAACCAATGGCCACTACTCTGTATTCATCCCAACCAATGGCCACTGCTCCGTACTCATCCCAACCAATTGCCACTACTCCGTACTCATCCCAACCAATGGCTACTACTCCATACTCATCCCAACCAATGGCCACTACTCCGTACTCCTCCCAACCAATGGCCACTACTCCGTACTCCTCCCAATCAATGGCCACTACTCCGTACTCCTCCCAACCAATGGCCACAACTCCGTACTCATCCCAACCAATGGCCACTACTCCGTACTCATCCCAACCAATGGCCACTGCTCCGTACTAATCCCAACCAATGGCCACTACTCCGTACTCATCCCAACCAACGGCCACTACTCCGTACTAATCCCAACCAATGGCCACTACTCCGTACTCATCCCACCCAACGGCCACTACTCCGTACTCATCCCACCCAATGGCCACTACTCCGTACTCATCCCACCCAACGGCCGCTACTCCGTACTCATCACAACCAATGGCCACTACTCCATACTTATCACAACCAATGGCCGCTACTCCGTACTCAGTCCAACCAATGGGCACTACTCCGTACTCAGTCCAACCAATGGCCACTACTCCGTACTCATCCCAACCAATGGCCACTACTCCATACTAATTCCAACCAATGACCACTACTCCATACTCATCCCAACCAATGACCACTACTCCATACTCATCCCAACCAATGGCCACTACTCCATACTCATCCCAACCAATGGCCACTACTCTATACTCATCCCAACCAATGGCCACTACTCCGTACTAATCCCAACCAATGGCCACTACTCCGTACTAATCCCAACCAATGGCCACTACTCCATACTAATCCCAACCAATGGCCACTACTCCATACTCATCCCAACCAATGACCACTACTCCGTACTAATCCAAACCAATGCCCGCTACTCCGTACTCATCACAACCAATGGCCACTACTCCGTACTCATCCCAACCAATGACCACTACTCCTTACTAATCCAAACCAATGCCCGCTACTCCGTTCTCATCACAACCAATGGCCACTACTCCGTACTCATCCCAACCAATGGCCACTACTCCATACTCATCCCAACCAATGGCCAATACTCCGTACTCATCCCAACCAATGGCCAATACTCCGTACTCATCCCAACCAATGGCCACTACTCCGTACGCATCCCAACCAATGGCCACTACTCCGTACTAATCCCAACCAATGGCCACTACTCCATACTAATCCCAACCAATGGCCACTACTCCATACTCATCCCAACCAATGACCACTACTCCGTACTAATCCAAACCAATGCCCGCTACTCCGTACTCATCACAACCAATGGCCACTACTCCGTACTCATCCCAACCAATGACCACTACTCCTTACTAATCCAAACCAATGCCCGCTACTCCGTTCTCATCACAACCAATGGCCACTACTCCGTACTCATCCCAACCAATGGCCACTACTCCATACTCATCCCAACCAATGGCCAATACTCCGTACTCATCCCAACCAATGGCCAATACTCCGTACTCATCCCAACCAATGGCCACTACTCCGTACGCATCCCAACCAATGGCCACTACTCCGTACTCATCCCAACCAATGGCCACTACTCCGTACTCATCCCAACCAATGGTCACTACTCCGTACTCTTGACTGCTCCACGGCTTTTGATACTGTTGACCATCCCTTCCTCCTCAAAAAAACTCCACTCTTTTGGCCTCCAAGACTCTGCTCTCTCCTTGTTCTCCTCCTACCTATCGTAGCACTCCTTCAGCGTTACCTATAACTCTGTCTCCTCCAATCCACTTCCTCTTTCTGTTGGGGTCCCTCAAAGTTCTGTCCTTGGACCCCTTCTCTTCTCCATCTACATCTCCTCCCTCAGTCACTTGATAACCTCCCATGGCTTTAAGTACCATCTCTATGCTTATGACATACAAATCTATCTTTTTACTCCTCACCTCACCCCTTCAGTCTCCTCCTCACCTCACCCCTTCAGTCTCCTCCTCACCTCACCACTTCAGTCTCCTCCACACCTCACCACTTCAGTCTCCTCTCGCATTACTAACCTACTAAGTGACATATCGGCATGGATGTCACTCCACTTCCTCAAACTCAATCTTTCCAAAACTGAGCTCTTAGTGTTCCCTCCAGCCTGTAGCCCCTCCCCCGACTTCTCCATCAAGATCAAAAACACAGCCATCAGTCCCTCCCCTCATGCCAGGGTACTAGGTGTCATCCTAGACTCCCATCTGTCCTTCCAGCCCCAAATCTAATCACTGTCCAAATCTTGTAGACTTCACCTCCGCAACATCTCCAACATCCGCAACATCTCCAAGATACGGCCGTTCCTAACCTTGGAAACCACTAAGCAACTTAACTACTCCCTTGTTATATCTCGCCTTGACTATTGCAACTCCCTCCTCATTGGCCAACCTCATCGCAGGCTATCCCCTCTTCAGTCTATCATGAATGCTGCTGCCAGACTCATCCACCTTACTAACCATTCTGTATCTGCCACCCCTCTCTGCCAATCTCTCCACTGGCCTCCACTCAGTGTCCTCCACCCCTCTTTGCCAATCCCTCCACTGGCTTCCACTCAGTGTCCTCCACCCCTCTCTGCCAATCCCTCCACTGGCCTCCATTCAGTGTCCTCCACCCCTCTCTGCCAATCCTTCCACTGGCCTCCACTCTGTGTCCTCCACCCCTCTCTGCCAATCCCTCCACTGGCCTCCATTCAGTGTCCTCCACCCCTCTCTGACAATCCCTCCACTGGCCTCCATTCAGTGTCCTCCACCTCTCTCTGACAATCCCTCCACTAGCTTCCCATTGTCCAAGGAATAAAATTCAAAACATTAACAATAACATATAAAGCCATGTATAACTCCGCACCAAATTACATCACCAATCTTGTCTCCAAGTATCCTCCAAACCGTCCTCTCCGCTCCTCCCACAACCTCCTGCTCTCTAGCTCCCTTGTCTCCTCCTCCCATGCTCGTCTCCAGTACTTCTCCAATGCCTCCCCTGGAACTCTGGTGTCATTCTGGAATCCAACCTATCCTTCCAGCCCCAAGTCCAATCTTTAACAAACTCGTGCAGACTCCACCTCCACAACATGCAGACTCCACCTCCGCAACATGCAGACTCCACCTCCGCAACATCGCCAAAATCCGCACGTTCCTAACCCCAGAAACCACTAAACAGCTCATCCACTCCCTCATCATATCACGACTCGACTATTGCAACTCCCTCCTCACTGGCCTGCCTCGCCGCTGGCTATCCCCCCTTCAGTCCTTCCTGAATACGGCTGCCAGACTCATCCACCTTTCCAACCGCTTTGTTTCCGCCACCCCCCTCTGCCAATCCATTCCACTGGCCTCCACTCAGTGTCCTCCACCCCTCTCTGCCAATCCCTTCACTGGCCTCCATTCAGTGTCCTCCACCCCTCTCTGCCAATCCCTCCACTGGCCTCCACTCAGTGTCCTCCACCAACCTCTGCCAATCCCTCCACTGGCCTCCACTCAGTGTCCTCCACTCCTCTCTGCCAAGCCCTCCACTGGCTTCCACTCAGTGTCCTCCACCCCTCTCTGCCAATCCCTCCACTGGCCTCCATTCAGTGTCCTCCACCCCCCTCTGCCAATCCCTCCACTGGCTTCCGATTGCGCAACGGATCAAATTCAAAATCCTAACCCTGACGTACAAAGCCGTCCACCATACTGCCCCGAACTATATCACCGGCCTAATATCCAAGTACCGCCCAACACGCACAGTCCGTTCCTCACAAGACCTCCTTCTCTCTAGTTCCCTGGTCTCCTCCTCCCATGCCCGCCTCCAGGACTTCTCCAGGGTGTCACCCATCCTCTGGAACTTTCTGCCCCAACCCATCAGATTATCACCTACTCTCCTCTCCTTTAGGCGCACCCTGAAAACCCACCTCTTCAGGGAAGCCTACCCCACCCCCTGCTAACTTGCCGATCTCCTCCACTCTTCCTACCACTCCATCCCCCACAACTATCTCCTCCTGTACCACCATCCCCTCCCTCCTAGATTGTAGGCTCCAAGGAGCAGGGCCCTCGATCCCCTCGTGTTTTGCATTGTATTGGTATTGTTCTGTCACATGTTCTGTCCCCCTTTGTAATGTACAGCGCTGAGCGAACTATCGGCGCTTTATAAATACTGTATAATAATAATAATAATAATTAACACTCTCATTACCGCATTAACAATCACAATACCTGATACTCACAATACCGCATTAACACTCTCATTATCGCATCGCAAAGGTGTGTTTCAGGCTTAAAAGGTTTGCATAGATTTTTTTTTCAACAACATATCTTTCCTGCAGATGAAGTTTCCCGAGTCGTGGGTGATTTTGTATCTTCTACTGATAAGCAATAGTTTTCATATTGGTATTGATCCGGCCGTAGTGGTCGAGTCAGACAGAACCATTGATTGGTATTCCTTCCCATTAAGGTGCCATGTTGTCCTTGGTATCACAGGAGGCTTTGATTGTCCTCATTAATCTCCATTCACATTTGTCTGACTTTCTAACTTGGACACCAATTATGGACTTTTTGGTTATGGATGACCCAACCCCGCAGTGATTTCTCTTCTAGCCATCTTCATTGTACGCCCCCCCCCCCCCCCCCCCCGCCTTGTCCAGGTCTACATGTATTTCTTATAGGAATGCTAGTCACTCTTCTGGTGGAATCCTACAAATGTGGTGACACCGACCTTCACCCCCGGGGGGTCGAACCTTCTGGTCCCATCAATCCTCCATAGAATGGGTAATGACATACCATTCCGACTTTCTACTATGTGGAAGGGGGGCACCAACATATTTGGGCAATGGAAACATTATTTATTTATTCATTTTTAATCATTTACTTATAGCAGACATTTTGATATCACCGCCAGTCTACACAGCTTTTTTTTTAATATTTCTCTATGAAAAACCCTTCACTGAGCTCCGACCAATACATCCTTGCTTGTGCATTGCAGGAACTGTTGCCTCCACACATGGCAATGATCTCCTCTATGTGCAGAATCCCAACACATTGTACAATGGAGCCCAATGCACGGCACTCAGTAAATCCTGCATCGTGGTGCGCCATGTTGTGTAAAAAGAGTTGTGCGCATTTTTTACATCTGTTTTAGTACGTTGGCAGGCCACTTGCAATGAATGAGCTGCCTTAAGGCTGAAGTTTTATGTCTGGAAATGTCTACATTGTTGCAGCTTGGACCATTGTAAGTATGGATGTGCCATATCTGTGGGATCCCAGTGGAAGCTGTAAATCTGTAGTAGGTAGGTACCACTACTACAGGGATCTCCACCAACTTCCAGGTCCTGTGCTGAGTGGCTGCCAGAGGTGGACTGACCATTCGGGCACTGCCCGAGGGCCCGGGGTCAGTAGGGAGCCCCATGAGATGCCCCTGGTACCTTTCATAGACTTTTTGGGGTGTGGTTTGAGTGTGGGTGAGGACACAGGGGCCCCATGATCCCCTATTGCCCGGGGGCCCCATGAGTTGTCAGTCTGCCCCTGGTGGCTGCCCTGGTGTTTCGTGAACATAGAAGGTCACTTGCTCAGCATGCGCACCATTTCGTAAACACTTTGCATTTTTCTCAACAAAGCTTTCTCTGATTGGACGAGGGTGAGATTGTGATGTCACCACCCTGTCTCTCCAGCTCATCCAATCAGAGAATGCCGTGCATTCATTGGGAAAGTGTAACGTTTTACCCAAATGGTACCCATATTGAGCAAGCAACCTCCTGTGTTCACAATGCAGTAGGGCAGCCTTAATGCACTTTAACCCGCTGCAGTGGAACATTTAAAGGGGAGCTTCAGCAGCCCATTTCTGGCTGCTCAGATCCCCCCTCCTGCACCACTATTATGGTGTGTGTGCAGATATGCCAAAAGGACCCTTCCGAGCCATCAGGTCCTGACAGAGCCCCGTGGTATATATGTGCATGCACCAGATTTTTCCCAACATGCGTGCAAGGATGGCGAAGTTTTGGGACTTCCATGCTACTCGTCTTTGTGCAAGCGCAGGAGAACCACACTTGCGCTTATGTGATGCAGGGTTGTTGAGACCCAAAGCCATGCAGCACGACTGTGCATGTGCAGAATGTGGAAGGGGGGTCCAAATATAAGTCCTGCCTAGGTGAAAAATTCAAAAGTGCTTTCTGGTTGCAAAATAAAGCTTTAAAAAAAGGGGGAGGGGAGGGGCAGGGCAAGTGGAGAATAAGTTTAGAGTGCAAGTGTGAAAGTGATGGAATGGGGAAAGGCCTAAGAAGAAGGATGGAATGGGGAAGGATCTAGGAAGAAGGATAGAGTGGGGAAGGGTCTAGGAAGAAGGATGGACAGAGGAAGGTCTGGGAAGGAGGATGGAATGAGAAAAAGTCTAGAAGGAAGGATGGAATAGGGAAGGGTCTAGAAGGAAGGATGGAATAGGGAGGGTCTAGAAAGAAGGATAGACTGGGGAAGGGTCTAGGAAGAAGGATGGAATGGGGAAGGGTCTAGGAAGAAGAATGGCATGGGGAAGGGTCTAGGAAGAAGTATGGAATGGGGAAGGGTCTGGGAAGAAGGATGGAATAGGGAAGGGTCTAGGAAGAATGATGGAATGGGGAAGGGTCTAGGAAGACGGATGGAATGGGAAAGGGTCTAGGAAGAAGGATGGAAAAAGGAAGGGTCTAGGAGGAAGAATGCAATGGGGAAGGGTCTAGGAGGAAGGGTGGAACAGGGAAGGGTCTAGGAAGAAGGATGGAATGGGGAAAGGTCTAGGAAGAGGGATGGAAAGGGGAAGGGTCTAGGAAGAAGGATAGAATGGGGAAGGGTTGAGGAAGAAGGGTGAAACAGGGAAGGGTCTAGGAAGAAGAATGGAGCGGGGAAGGGTCTAGGAAGAAGGATGGAATGGGGAAGGGTTTAGGAAGAGGGATGGACAGGGAAGGGTCTAGGAAGAAGGATAGAATGGGGAAGGGTCTAAGAAGAAGGATAGAATGGGGAAGGGTCTAGGAAGAAGGATGGAATGGGGAAGGGTCTAGGAAGAAGAATAGAACCTGGAAGGGTCTAGGAAGAAGGATGAAATAGGGAAGGGTCTGGGAAGAAGGATGGAATGGGGAAGGGACTAGAAAGAAGAATGGAACCTGGAAGGGTCTAGGAAGAAGTATGGAATGGGGAAGGGTCTAGAAAGAACGATGGAATGGGGAAGGGTCTAGGAAGAATGATGGAATGGGGAAGGGTCTAGGAAGACAGATGGAATGGGGAAGGGTCTAGGAAGAAGGATGGAAAAAGGAAGGGTCTAAGAGGAAGAATGCAATGGGGAAGGGTCTAGGTGGAAGGGTGGAACAGGGAAGGGTCTAGGAAGAAGGATGGAATGGGAAGGGTCTAGGAAGAAGGTTGGAATGAGGAAGGGTCTAGAAGGAAGGATGGAATAGGGAAGGGTCTAGAAAGAATGATACAACAAACAAACAGTGTGCAGAGGGTCCTTCAGAATTTCTAGAAAGAATGATAGACTGGGGAAGGGTCTAGGACAGTGGTTCTTAACCTTGTTGGAGTTACTGAACCCCACCAGTTTCATATGCGCATTCACCGAACCCTTCTTAATTGGAAAAATAAAATATGATTTTTAAAATTCAAAACATAGGTATATATTTATACATAGGTGCACAAAATGAACAAAACCATTAAAACATGATTTTCACACAAAAACAAAAACATAATAATGAATATTTACTGCACAAATCATATGAGTCGGGTGTGGGTCTTCACCTCCGCCGAACCCCCGAGACTGACTCACCGAACCCCTGGGGTTCGATCGAACCCAGGTTAAGAACCACTGGTCTAGGAAGAAGGATGGCATGCGGAAGGGTCTAGGAAGAAGTATGGAATGGGGAGGGGTCTGGGAAGAAGGATGGAATAGGGAAGGGTCTAGGAAGAATGATGGAATGAGGAAGGGTCTAGGAAGACGGATGGAATGGGGAAGGGTCTAGGAAGAAGGATGGAAAGAGGAAGGGTCTAGGAGGAAGAATGCAATGGGGAAGGGTCTAGGAGGAAGGGTGGAACAGGGAATGGTCTAGGAAGAAGGATGGAATGGGGAAGGGTCTAGGAAGAGGGATGGAAAGGGGAAGGGTCTAGGAAGAAGGATAGAATGGGGAAGGGTTTAGGAAGAAGGGTGAAACAGGGAAGGGTCTAGGAAGAAGAATGGAGCGGGGAAGGGTCTAGGAAGAAGGATGGAATGGGGAAGGGTCTAAGAAGAAGGATAGAATGGGGAAGGGTCTAGGAAGAAGGATGGAATGGGGAAGGGTCTAGGAAGAAAGATGAAACCTGGAAGGGTCTAGGAAGAAGAATGGAACCTGGAAGGGTCTAGGAAGAAGTATGAAATAGGGAAGGGTCTGGGAAGAAGGATGGAATGGGGAAGGGTCTAAGAAGAAGGATAGAATGGGGAAGGGTCTAGGAAGAAGGATGGAATGGGGAAGGGTCTAGGAAGAAAGATGAAACCTGGAAGGGTCTAGGAAGAAGAATGGAACCTGGAAGGGTCTAGGAAGAAGTATGAAATAGGGAAGGGTCTGGGAAGAAGGATGGAATGGGGAAGGGTCTAGAAAGAAGAATGGAACCTGGAAGGGTCTAGGAAGAAGTATGGAATGGGGAAGGGTCTGGGAAAAAGGATGGAATAGGGAAGGGTCTAGGAAGAATGATGGAATGGGGAAGGGTCTAGAAGAATGATGGAATGGGGAAGGGTCTAGGAAGACGGATGGAATGGGGAAGGGTCTAGGAAGAATGATGGAATGGGGAAGGGTCTAGGACGACGGATGGAATGGGGAAGGGTCTAGGAAGAAGGATGGAAAAAGGAAGGGTCTAGATGGAAGAATGCAATGGGGAAGGGTCTAGGTGGAAGGGTGGAACAGGGAAGGGTTTAGGAAGAAGAATAGAACAGGGAAGGGTCTAGGAAGAAGGTTGGAATGAGGAAGGGTCTAGAAAGAAAGATAGAATGGGGAAGGGTCTAGTTTTGAATACTATTTCCCCTTTGGAGATATTTTCTCACCTCCTGTTCTCTTTCACACCTGTCAGATAGAAAACACGTAATGGGGATAAAGAAGGCAATAAAAACTCAGCAAGGGTTCTATAACTCTTCCCCATTCAATCCAGGCTGAAAAAAATGTTTTCCTGCAGTTGCACTTTAACTTCTAGGTGGAAGCAATTTCCACCCCCTCTAAATATATGGTGATATAGAGATCACTTTATTACATTTAGAACAACATTAATAACAATAAAATAGTGCTTCTGATGAGTCACTCCGGATATTAGTAGGTCGGTTGGTTGTGGTGACCCATGACCCTGATCTTTCCAAGTGGTTAAAAAAAGCTCTAGAACAAGTCCTGCCGGATTTGTGAGTGTGGCGCGCACCTCCGTTCAGTCTGTCCTCCGCTGTATTATGTACAGGGCTGGTGATCAGGCTGGGTGGCATAGTTGGGGGCTGTGTATATTGCAGATACCTCATGGAACATTCGGGGCTATGCCCACAGCAGACAATTCTTCATATTTGCATAAAACTCATTAAAGTCCTGGTATCTGTCCTGCAGATCTCACCGTGATATTTACATGGAGATCACTGCACTCCTCCTCGACGGTGTTCACAGCCAAGATAGATTGATCGGTGACTTCTGCTCTGGGATTAGAGCCAGCATTGACTGTAGACATAAACCCCAACACTATCCGGATATCGAACACGGCCTTTACAATTGGCTCTATCAACTGTAAAATGATTTTTTAAAAAAAAACAACTTACATGAAATACATGAACAATGGACTTTAAAAACTACCCGTGCAGCGGGACCCGGAGGAACTTTACCAACTTCCAATACTCAACCAAATCTAAGCAGAGCCTCCACAAAGCCTCGACCCGACTGACAGAAGAGACTAAACCACACAACTTACAGGACAATTATCATGGGAGGGGAGGAGTTGTAGGCCTCCCCCAGTAGTTTGTGTCTCTGCCCCTCCTACAATGGGGAGATTTCCCCCCCAGTAGTTTGTGTCTCTGCCCCTCCCACAATGGGGAGATTTCCCTGCAGTAGTTTGTGTCTCTGCCCCTCCCACAATGGGGAGATTTCCCCCCCAGTAGTTTGTGTCTCTACCCCTCCCACAATGGGGAGATTTCCCCCCAGTAGTTTGTGTTTCTGCCCCTCCCACAATGGGGATATTTCCCCCCAGTAGTTTGTGTCTCTGCCCCTCCCACAATGGGGAGATTTCCCCCCCAGTAGTTTGTGTTTCTACCCCTCCCAAAATGGGGAGATTTCCCTGCAGTAGTTTGTGTCTCTGCCCCTCCCACAATGGGGAGATTTCCCCCCCAGTAGTTTGTGTCTCTACCCCTCCCACAATGGGGAGATTTCCCCCCAGTAGTTTGTGTTTCTGCCCCTCCCACAATGGGGAGATTTCCCTGCAGTAGTTTGTGTCTCTGCCCCTCCCACAATGGGGAGATTTCCCCCCCGTAGTTTGTGTTTCTGCCCCTCCCACAATGGGGAGATTTCTCTGCAGTAGTTTGTGTCTCTGCCCCTCCCACATGGATGAGATTTCCACTCAGTAGTTTGTGTCTCTGCCCCTCCCACAATGGGGAGATTTCCCCTCCGTAGTTTGTGTCTCTGCCCCTCCCACAATAGGGAGATTTCCCCCC
The DNA here is from genome assembly GCF_062004578.1 of Staurois parvus. Classification (NCBI taxonomy): domain Eukaryota; kingdom Metazoa; phylum Chordata; class Amphibia; order Anura; family Ranidae; genus Staurois; species Staurois parvus. The sequence continues at coordinate 28,344 of NW_028320677.1, forward strand.
AGTAGTTTGTGTTTCTGCCCCTCCCACAATGGGGAGATTTCCCTGCAGTAGTTTGTGTCTCTGCCCCTCCCACAATGGGGAGATTTCCCTGCAGTAGTTTGTGTCTCTGCCCCTGCCACAATAGGGAGATTTCCACTCAGTAGTTTGTGTCTCTGCCCCTCCCACAATGGGGAGATTTCCCCCCAGTAGTTTGTGTCTCTGCCCCTCCCACATAGGGAGATTTCCACTCAGTAGTTTGTGTCTCTGCCCCTCCCACAATGGGTAGATTTCCCCCCAGTAGTTTGTGTCTCTGCCCCTCCCTCATAGGGGAGCTTTCCCCCCAGTAGTTTGTGTCTCTGCTCCTCCCACAATGGGGAGATTTCCCCCCAGTAGTTTGTGTCTCTGCCCCTCCCACATAGGGGAGATTTCCCCCCAGTAGTCTGTGTCTCTGCCCCTCCCACATAGGGGAGATTTCCCCCCAGTAGTCTGTGTCTCTGCCCCTCCCACATAGGGGAGATTTCCCCCCAGTAGTCTGTGTCTCTGCCCCTCCCACATAGGGGAGATTTCCCCCCAGTAGTTTGTGTCTCTGCCCCTCCCACATAGGGGAGATTTCCCCCCAGTAGTCTGTGTCTCTGCCCCTCCCACAATGGGGAGATTTCCCCCCTGTAGTCTGTGTCTCTGCCCCTCCCACATAGGGGAGATTTCCCCCCAGTAGTCTGTGTCTCTGCCCCTCCCACATAGGGGAGATTTCCCCCCAGTAGTTTGTGTCTCTGCCCCTCCCACAATGGGGAGATTTCCACTCAGTAGTTTGTGTCTCTGCCCCTGTGGTGGGAAGATCTCACCTCCAACTTCTCCAAAAGATACAATAAACCAGCTTATCACCATATTAGCTGCCAAAGGTATACTGGCACTTCAGGTTTGGGTGGAGTTAGTCTTTACCGGGTTTTGTTTTTGATCAATGTGAGGACAGCCACTGCCTATCCCAGCCAAGGCTTCCAATCAGTGCTGAAATGTGCCATGATCCTATTCCCACAGGCTGCCATCGCCATGTTCCTGGAGGCTACCATTGCCCTGTTCCTGGAGGCTGCCATTGCCCTCTTCCTGAAAGCTGCCATCGTCCTATTCCTGGAGGCTGCCATTGCTCTGTTCCGGGAGGCTGCCATCATCCTATTCCCACAGGCTGCCATTGCCCTGTTCCTGGAGGCTGCCATCATCCTGTTCCTGGAGGCTGCCATTGCCCTCTTCCTGAAAGCTGCCATCGTCCTATTCCTGGAGGCTGCCATTGTCCTATTCCCAGAGGATGCCATTGCCCTCTTCTTGGAGGCTGCCATTGCCCTGTTCCTGGAGGCTGCCATTGCCCTACTCTGGAGGCTACCATTGCCCTGTTCCTGGAAGCTACCATTGTCCTGTTCCTGAAGGCTGCCACCGTCCTATTTTTAGAGGCTGCCATCATCCTATTCCTGAAGGCTGCCATTGCCCTGTTCCTGAAGGCTGCCACCATCCTATTTTTAGAGGCTGCCATCGTCCTATTCCTAGAGGCTGTCATTGCCTAATTCCTGGAGGCTGTCATCGTCCTATTTTTGGAGGTTGCCATTTCTCTATTTTTTTTTTGGGGGGGGGGGGGTGCTGTAGCCGTTTCCCTATATTTGGAGGCTTCCATTGCTCTATTCCTGTAGACTTCGATTGTCCTATGTCCTGGGGTCTACCATTGCCCCTGTTCCTGGAGACTGCCATTGTCCTGTTCCTAGAGGCTCCCATTGCCCTGTTCCTGGAGGCTCCCATTGCCCTGTTCCTACCAGCTGCCATTGTCCTGATTCTGTAGGCAGTAGTTGCCCTCTTCCTGGAGGCTGCCGTTATCCTATTTTTGGAGGTTGCCATTTCTCTATGTTTTTTTTGGTGGGGGGGGGATACTGCAGCTGCTCTATTCCTGTAGACTTCTATTGCTCCTTCTGGAGGCTGCCATTGCTCCTATTCCTGGAGACCGTTCTGTCCCTATCCCTGAGAAGGGGTCCCTCAGAAATATGACAAATATGAGTTGTAGGTTGGGGAGTTAAATCTTGAATGTGAATGCTGCAGGCATCACAGACAGTTCTCATTGCAGACTCTGACTGGGGGCTACCATCACCAACTCCTGGAATCCGGGCAGACCTCTGCCATATCCCTCGTGCTGGTCCGGGAACTAGCACCAGTTCTGGTAGTCTCCAGTGCCGGATGAGACCACCAACTCTGACACCCACGAGTCGTCTTTACAGGTTCCCTTCTCTTATCTGCAGCTCATGACTCCGGTGTGTCTGTCCGCCAAGTTCTCACCTCCTACAGGTGATCCACAAAACGTGTCTGACTTGGTGCCTTGGTCCTTCCAGTAGTTTGTGTCTCTGCCCAGGGGCAGACTGATGACTCATGGGGCCCCCAGGCAATAGGGGATCATTGGGCCCCTGTGTCCTTGCCCATACTCAAATCACACGCAAAAAAGCATATAAAAGGTACCTGGGGCATTTCATGGGGCCCCCTACTGACCCCGGGCCCTCGGGCAGTGCCCAAGTGCTCAAATGGTCAGTCCGCCCCTGTCTCTGCCCCTCCCACAGTGGTGAGATTCCCCCCCAAGTAGTTTGTGTCTCTGCCCCTCCCACAATGGTGAGATTCCCCCCCAGTAGTTCATGCCTCTGCCCCTCCCACAATGGTGAGATTCCCCCACAGTAGTTTGTGTCTCTGCCCCTCCCACAATGGTGAGATTCCCCCCCAGTAGTTCATGCCTCTGCCCCTCCCACAATGGTGAGATTCCCCCACAGTAGTTTGTGTCTCTGCCCCTCTCACAACGGTGAGATTTCCCCCCAGTAGTTTGTGTCTCTGCCCCTCCCACAGTGGGGAGATTTCCCTGCAGTAGTTTGTGTCTCTGCCCCTCCCACAATGGGGAGATTCCCCCCCCAGTAGTTTGTGTCTCTGCCCCTCCCACAATGGGGAGATTCCCCCCCCAGTAGTTTGTGTCTCTGCCCCTTCCACAATGGGGAGGTTTCCCCCCAGTAGTTGGTGTCTCTGCCCCTCCCACAATGGGGAGATTCCCCCCCAGTAGTTCGTGCCTCTGCCCCTCCCACAGTGGTGAGATTTCCCTACAGTAGTTTGTGTCTCTGCCCCTCCCACAATGGGGAGATTCCCCCCCCCCAGTAGTTTGTGTCTCTGCCCCTCCCACAATGGCGAGGTTTCCCCTCAGTAGTTGGTGTCTCTGCCCCTCCCACAATGGGGAGGTTTCCCCTCAGTAGTTGGTGTCTCTGCCCCTCCCACATTGGTAAGATTTCCCCCCAGTAGTTGGTGTCTCTGCCCCTCCCACAATGGGGAGAGTCTCCCCCAGTAGTTCCTGCCTCTGCCCCTCCCACAGTGGTGAGATTTCCCCCCAGTAGTTTGTGTCTCTGCCCCTCCCACAATGGAGAGATTTCCCTTCAGTAGTTTGTGTCTCTGCCCCTCCCACAATGGGAGGTTTCCCCCCCAGTAGTTGGTGTCCCTGCCCCTCCCACAATGGGAGGTTTCCCCCCAGTAGTTGGTGTCTCTGCCCCTCTGCGGTGGTCCTTCCTCCCTCCACTGAGTACCTGTGAATTCTGCAAGGTCTTCCACGGTCACATTGGATTCCAGCACTGACACGGCGGGGTTATTTACTAACACGGCGCGGTGAAGAATCTGGTGCAGTTCATGGTAACCAATCGGCTTTCAGGTTTTATTGCCAAAGCTTCATGGAACAAGCTGAAGGTAGAAGCTGATTGGCTCCCATGCAAAGCTGCACCAGATTCTGAGTGCTCCAGTTTTAGTAAATCTTAGTGGGTAGTACAGATATTCACTGACACGGCAGTCACCCGGGGCAACCAAACTGCGGCAACTGAATGCCTGCCATCACTCGCCGCACTTTGTCACCAAATAGCCCCCCCAATCCATCCTACAAGGTGGGAGTTCAGTATAAAGATCTCCGAATGTCCCCATGAGTGCTGCCCATAGTCATTGAAACTTCTGTTCTCCATTCATTCATTCTGCATTCATTCTCCACTCATTCATTCTCCACTCATTCTCCATTCATTCTCCATTCATTCTCCTTTCATTCATTCTCCACTCATTCATTCTCCACTCATTCTTCATTCATTCTCCATTCATTCATTCTCCACTCATTCATTCTCCTTTCATTCATTCTCCACTCATTCTTCATTCATTCTCCATTCATTCATTCTCCATTCATTCCCCCACAGAGAATGGAGACGTACAGTGGGTAAGTGATCATCTCCTTCAGGACAGTTTGATATGTGATCCTCAGCCCATACCGGGACATGGATCGCATACATTGATCGCAGAATTCCGGCTCTCAGCAGCTTCATACTTATAACACATTTCTAGCATAAGACAGGAATTTACAATAAAAAACAAACGATCGTTTCCACCAAAATTCAACAGAAAATTTGGAAATTTCAGCAAAATTTGCCAAATTGCATTGGAATCGATGGAAAAGGTGAAATCAAGACCGTGGTCGGTGGACTTCAAGGGTACGACTGGCTTTGTGGAGCCAACAATAGACCTTTATTTCAACGTGGTTTTGGTGCACCTAACATTTAAAGGAGACGTACAGCCAAAGCTTTTTTTGGCTGTACTTTCCCCTGTGGATCACAGGAGTGCGGTTCATTCTGCACTCCTGTGACCAGGGGCGGGCTGACCATTCGGACACTTGGGCATTGCCCGAGGGCCCAGGGTCAGTAGGGGGCCCCATGAGTTGCCCCTGGTACCTTTCATAGGCTATTTTGGGTGTGGTTTGAGTGTGGGTGAGGACACAGGGGCCCAATGATCCCCTATTGCCCAGGGGCCCCATGAGTTGTCAGTCCACCCCTGCTTGTGCCCTCTTTTCAGCTGACAGCGGGCTCAAGTCTACTGTCTGATGAGGTCACTCAGCCGGTCCAGGCTGGGGAAAGATCCCAACTTCAAAGTCGGGATCCACCCCAGAGTCTGGAGCGGCACCAAGCGCAAGTTGCTGAGAGCCCGAGCCAGCTTCTCCCTCCCCTTCTACAGCCGAGTGCTGGGGGAGGGGCTGAGCAGAGAGCGGTGACTGACAGTCGTCACTCTCTGCTTAAAGTGGAGAGGTGAACTCGATAATCGGTGGTCATGTGATCGCTGAGTTCTCACCCTTAGAGCCGGTGGGGGAAAGATGCAGCATCCACCTAGGTGAGTACAAAAAAGAAAGAAAAACCTACTTCTCTGTTAACTCGTAGCAGGGCTGCTGTTAGAAACCACGGGGCCCCATACAGCCAACCTGACAGGGCCCCCACCCCCTCAAAAAAAAAAACACAGTTTGCTATGGGGCAGTTATGAATGAACACAGCGAATGATTGGTACTCATTGTAATCATCACAATGATGACAAATCACGGCTTGAACTATTTTGCTTTGCATGTAATGAGTCTCATATTAGTTTCACCTTTTAAGTTGTTGCACTGAAATAAATGCACTTTTCACCAGATTCTCATTTTTCCAGTTTCACCTGTAGATATATACAGTTGTGTTGAAAATACTAGCCATCAGACATCACTAACCGGATCAATCACTCTTTTTGGTGGAAATGATATTCCTACATGGCAAATAATTTCCTAGCAGGTGTAGTAGAGTCATAGAAATCCAACAGACCCGACAGTCATGACATGCATGCTGCTGATTCTGTGTCATTGATTCACTCATTGAAAGGGGCGTGTTCACAATAATAGCAGGGTGGAGTTCTATTAGTGACGTCATTCATTCTTTGATAAACAGGTGGCAATTATTGCCCTTATTTAAGGAAGGAAGGCAGCAAATGTTGGACATGCTGGTTACAGTGCATTTCTCTCCGAAATTCTGAGGAAAATGGGTCGTTCCAGACATTGTTCAGAAGAACAGCGTACCTTGATTAAAAAGTGGATTGGAGGGGAAAACATATAAAGAAGTGCAGAAAATGATCGGCTGCTCAGCTAAAATGATGGCAAATGCTTTAAAATGGCAACCAAAACCTGAAAGACGTGGAAGAAAGCGAAAAACTACCATTGGAATGGATAGAAGAATAGCCAACATGGGGCGGACTCAGCCAACAATCAGCTCCAGGAAGATGAAAGAAGGTGTGACGTTCCCTGTGAGGACTCAGCCAACAATCAGCTCCAGGAAGATGAAAGAAGGTGTGACGTTCCCTGTGAGGACTGTTACAATTAGAAGACGCCGATGTGAAGCCAAGCTATCTGCAAGAAGTCCCCGCAAAGTCCCACTGTTGGGAAAAAGACGTGCTGAAGAGGTTACAATCTGCCAAAGAGCACATTGACTGGCCTAAAGAGAAATGGGGCAACATTTTGTGGACTGATGGAAGTAAGATTGTTCTTTTTGGGTCTAGTGGGCGGAGACAGTTTGTCAGACAACCCCCAAACACTGAATTCAAGCCACAGTACACTGTGAAGACCGTGAAGCATGGTGGTGCAAGCATCATGATATGGGGATGTTTCTCATACTACGGTGTTGGGCCTATTTATCGCATACCAGGGATCATGGATCAGTTTGAATCCATCAGAATACTTGAAGAGGTCATGCTGCCTTATACTGAAGAGGAAATGCCCTTGAAATGGGTGTTCCAACAAGACAACGACCCCAAACACACCAGTAAACGTGCAACATCTTGGTTCCAGACCAACAAGATGGACGTTATGGAGTGGCCAGCCCAATCCCCGGATCTTCATCCAATAGAAACTTGTGGGGTGACATCAAAAATGCCGTTTCTGAGGCAAAACCAAGAAATAGAGAAGAACTGTGGGATGCGGTCCAATCATCCTGGGCTGGAATACCTGATCACAGGGGCCAGAAGTTGGGGGACTCCATGCAACACAGATGTACAGCAGTTCTCAGAAACAGTGCGACTACAACCAAATATTCATGAAGTCATTCAAAGGAAAGCAAAATCTTCAAACATTTCTCAGTTTATATAGTGAATGTTGGAGTTTGTAAAGAAGAATACAAACACTGCGATTTTTTTGAACCGTCTAATATTCACTTTTCTTCCATTTTTTTAGAGGAACGACACAAATTTGATGTATTTTTCTTCATGTTGTGATTTGGAATAGAATGTGTCGTGTTCCCAATGCATTTGTGTGGATGGAAATAAAAGGATTAGAAGGATTTGCAGCTTTAGTCACTTTTATCATCACACGGATATTATTCTGAACACAACTGTATATATATATATTGTATGTTGAAATGCGTTTTTATTACAAAATATGTAAAAAATATTTTTAAAAATATGTTTCAAATATACCGCATGTCTTGAAAAGTACAAATCTACATTTTTCGGAATGCATTTACAAATATATGTTAAAAAAAAATCTGAAGAATGTATCGGTATTTTAAAAATATACATTTTTAAAAATATATATATATTTTTAAATATATTCTTCATATTTTTTAACATATAAACCTATTTCCTATTGTGTTCTGAGAGTGGGGGGGCTTCTCTGCCAGAAGATAAGTAGACCCCCCCCCCCAAACGTTATATATCTCTGAAAGCAGAGACCCTGGAGAATAAAATGACAGGAGTTACAATTTTTTGTGTCACACAATATTAGCACAACTATTTATCAAACCCATATTTTTTTTAATAAAAAAAAACACAAAAAACGCTAAAGTTAATTTTATTGCATGCAAACACAATAATATACCCATGTCACGGATTCCCCACACACACCGGCAGCGACTAACTAACCGGGGCACGCACGTGCGGCCGTGACTTGGGGTAAGAGGGAATAAAGGGGACATAAGTTTGAATATATAAAACCGTATATAAGACCGGCCGTGATATACTTTCACAGCCCGCACTACCTCTGGCCACCACCGGAGGGAGACTCCACTCCAATCCAGATGGCTGACCACACACACTGGCAGATACAAATCTTATATACAATCTGGTGCACTGATTAGAGTTGAGGAGCAGCTTAGCAATCACAAGCCTTCTAGGATCCCTCCAGCTAGAACCCCGGTGATAATCACTCTTCCACTGTCTACACCCCCCCACACCAGACACACCACAAAAGGTAGCCTGCCAACACCCAACAGTTTATCCGCAGAACGGTCTGCTGGGACACCCCACACACACACAGTTCTCCGTCTGGCAGATCTGTTACCCTTACAATCTGCACGCAATCTGCCAATACGAAGTGAAATTGCATACAGATTGACAATGAACTTGACCGAGCGTATAAAGACACTAAAATACAATGCAATCTAATCTCTCCGGAGATCTGAGCCTGAGCTTAAATACACAGAAGTCGCTTATTCATTTTAAGATTTAATATCCCTAAAGTGGGCGGAGCATAAAATATGTACAAAGTATAAAAAGTTACAGAAAATACAAAAATACGAGAAGACACACAAATGACTATTCACTATAAAATAAAAGGAAATAAAACTTTTACCGAGATCTATCCTGCGACTGGAGCAAGTCAGAGCGTCAGCAATCCGTCAGTCAAATAGAAACGGCTCCATACGAATCACGTCCATATCTCCAGTCCTCAATTTATGGGAATATGGACGTGGGCTGGACATGAGTCCTGGGCCAATTGCCTCTGGGGGGTGTTCCTGTACCCGCCCACAGGATGTCCTGGGTGCTGACCTGCCCCAAGTCAATTGGAGCAAGACCGGCTTGAATCACCAAGTCGGGGATTGAATTTCCGACACCAGCGCATCAGTCCGATCGCGACAGTACCAATCACTGTTCCGCTGTCGCCCTCCAGCGCCACATAACCATTTCCTGGCATTCTACCTAAACCACAAATATAGTTTTTATATGTCGATGCAGCCCACAGAGTGCCCCATCAGAAGGAAGTATTTTCATCTCTCTGCAACTAATATTTTAGCTTTTATGAGGGATGAAACATTCTCCTTTGATGTATGGATATAATTTAAAGCTCTGGTCTCCCACTGTCATGAAGCCAACCTGTCTCCAGCCGTTTCCTCTTTTACTTCAGGAAGGTGGCAAAGTCTGATTATAGACAAATCTTATTGGCACTTAGGTGTCACATCCGGAGGAAGCTAGATCACTTCAGATGCTAATTAGTGACCATCTGTCTCTGCACACCTCTGACTGAATATTTCTTTAATGACAAAGCATGCAACTACATTTATGATTACATATTGCTACAGGTCACATCTTATCTACTCAAATCTGTACATTTATGTCACATTTATGTCACATTTATGTCCCAACCCATCTTTTTGGTAAAATATAAAAGATGATGTCATGTTGAGTAAATAGATACCCAACATTTCAAGCCGTAAAATGGTGCTTACCGCGATACGTAACATGAACAGCCATTGGTTTGATTTATAGGTGCAACCAATTGATGCGTTTACATATATGTGTGAATGTATATAGGGGCGGGGGCGGGGCTTTGCATGTTTTTACTGTTTGTTACTTTAATTTTTTAAGCTTTTCTTTTTTTATGTAATTATATTGCTATTGCAGCCAACGCATGTGATCGCATATCGCAAATGACAGGCCCTCTTTATGGATACAAAAGGGACTCTAAACACTCTCCTGCCCAGTCCTAGGAGAGGGTCTTTATGAGGGGGGGGGGGTGTTGATTGGCTGTCCCACCAGCTACCGATGACAAGACATGACAAATTTGAACCTATCTGATCTGCCAGGTCCAGGGACTTAAACACAGGTGCTGGGTGCAGGACTGGAAATAGAGGTGGTGAGTGCAGGGACTGGTAATAGAGGTGCTGGGTACAGAGACTGGTAATAGGGGTGCTGGGTGCAGGGACTGGTAATAGAGGTGCTGGGTGCAGGGACTGGTAATAGGGGTGCTGGGTGCAGGGACTGGTAATAGAGGTTATAGGTGCAGGGACTGGTAATAGAGGTGGTGAGTGCAGGGACTGGTAATAGAGGTTATAGGTGCAGGGACTGGTAATAGAGGTGCTGGGTACAGGGACTGGTAATAGAGGTGCTGGGTACAGAGACTAGTAATAGGGGTGCTGGGTGCAGGGACTGGTAATAGAGGTGCTGGGTGCAGGGACTGGTAATAGGGGTGCTGGGTGCAGGGACTGGTAATAGAGGTGCTGGGTGCGGGGACTGGTAATAGAGGTTCTGGGTGCAGGGACTGGTAATAGGGGTGCTGGGTGCAGGACTGGTAATAGAGGTTCTGGGTGCAGGGACTGGTAATAGAGGTTCTGGGTGCAGGACTGGTAATAGGGGTGCTGGGTGCAGGACTGGTAATAGAGGTTCTGGGTGCAGGGACTGGCATTTTAGATGCTGAGTGTAGGGAGAGATGGTGGTGCAAGGACTGATAGTACAGGTGCTGCTTTCAGGAACTGGTAATCTGGGCTCTGTGTGCTGGGATTTGTAGTCTGGGTGCTGGATGCAGGGACTAGTAATCTGGGTGCTGTGTACTGGGACTGGTAGTCTGGGTGCTGTGTGCTGGGATTGGTAGTCTGGGTGCTGGAATGCTGGGACTGGTAATCCGGGTGCTGGGACTGGTAATTTGGGTGCTGTGTGCTGGGACTTGTAGTTTGAGTTTTGTATGCTGGGACTGGTAATCTGGGTTCTGTACGCTGGGACTTCTAGTTTGGGCTCTGTATGCTGGGACTGTTAATCTGGGAGCTGTCTGCTGGGACTTTTAGTTTGGGTTCTGTATGCTGGGACTGGTAATCCGGGTTCTGTATGCTGGGACTGGTAATCTGGGTTCTGTGTGCTGGGACTTGTAGTTTGGGTTCTGTATGCTGGGACTGATAATCCGGGTTCTGTATGCTGGGACTGGAAATCTGGGAGCTGTGTGCTGGGACTGTTAATAGGGTGCTGGGACTGGTAATCCGGGTTCTGTATGCTGGGACTTGTAGTTTGGGTTCTGTATGCTGGGACTGGTAATCTGTGTGTTGGATTCTGGGACTGTTAATAGGGGTGCTGGGTGCAGGGACATGTAAACAGGTTTTGGGTGTCGGACCTATAATACAGGTACTAGGTGCATGGACTGGGAATGAAGGTCCTGGGTGTGGGGACTGCCAGGCATGTTGGGGGATGGAGGACCGGTTGCAGGGACAGTTTGTTGATTTACGGTCTGAGACAAGGAGGAGTCCCCAGCAGCACTGAGCACTTTGTATTCCGCACACACTGTCCCTACAATGGACGGACGGCTCTGACTCCAGGCATGTGGCAGGGACTGAGGAAAGGTTGCCAGGACTGCTAGAATATTGTAGGTGCCGGGGGCAGGGACTGTTATTAGGGGGGCAGGGACTGTTATTAGGGGGGCAGGGACTGTTATTAGGGGGGCAGGGACTGTTATTGGATTGTCAGACTTTGTATTCCGCACACGCTGTCGGTACAATGGACGGACGGCTCTGACTATCAGGTATGTTGGGGGATAGGGACAGGTGTCAGGGACCGGTATTGGGGTGCAGGGCCCGGTATTGGGGTGCAGGGCCCTGTGTTGGGGTGCAGGGACTGGTATTAGGGTGCAGGGCCCAGTGTTGGGGTGCAGGGACTGGTATTGGGGGGCAGGGACTGGTAGTAGGGTGCAGGGACCGGTGTTGGGGTGCAGGGACGGGGACCAGTCTGGGGGATGGGACTTTGTCGGTACAATGGACGGACGGCTCTGACTCTCAGGTATGTTGGGGGGATAGGGACAGGTGTCAGGGACTAGTATTGGGGTGCAGGGTCCAGTGTTGGGGTGCAGGGACGGAGACCAGTTTGGGGGATGGGACTGGTACAATGGATGGACGGCTCTATCAGGTATGTTGGGGGATAGGGACAGGTGTCAGGGCCCGGTGTTGGGGTGCAGGGCCCGGTGTTGGGGTGCAGGGACTAGTATTGGGGTGCAGGGCCTGGTGTTAGGGTGCAGGGACGGGGACCAGTCTGGGGGATGGGACTGGTACAATGGACGGACGGCTCTGACTCTCAGGTATGTTGGGGTGCAGGGCCCGGTATTGGGGTGCAGGGACTAGTATTTGGGTTCAGGGCCCGGTGTTGGGGTGCAGGGACTAGTATTGGGGTGCAGGGCCCGGTGTTGGGGTGCAGGGACGGGGACCAGTCTGGGGGATGGTACAATGGACGGACGGCTCTGGCTCTCAGATATGTTGGGGGGATAGGGACAGGTATTGGGGTGCAGGGCCCGGTGTTGGGGTGCAGGGTCCGGTATTGGGGTGCAGGGCCCGGTGTTGGGGTGCAGGGACGGGGACCAGTCTGGGGGATGGTACAATGGACGGACGGCTCTGACTCTCAGGTATGTTGGGGTGCAGGGCCCGGTGTTGGGGTGCAGGGTCCGGTATTGGGGTGCAGGGCCCGGTGTTGGGGTGCAGGGCCCGGTATTGGGGTGCAGGGACGGGGACCAGTCTGGGGGATGGTACAATGGACGGACGGCTCTGGCTCTCAGGTATGTTGGGGTGCAGGGCCCGGTATTGGGGTGCAGGGACGGGGACCAGTCTGGGGGATGGTACAATGGACGGACGGCTCTGGCTCTCAGGTATGTTGGGGTGCAGGGCCCGGTGTTGGGGTGCAGGGACTAGTATTGGGGTGCAGGGTCCGGTATTGGGGTGCAGGGCCCGGTGTTGGGGTGCAGGGCCCGGTGTTGAGGTGCAGGGACGGGGACCAGTCTGGGGGATGGTACAATGGACGGACGGCTCTGGCTCTCAGGTATGTTGGGGTGCAGGGCCCGGTATTGGGGTGCAGGGACGGGGACCAGTCTGGGGGATGGTACAATGGACGGACGGCTCTGGCTCTCAGGTATGTTGGGGTGCAGGGTCCGGTATTGGGGTGCAGGGTCCGGTATTGGGGTGCAGGGCCCGGTATTGGGGTGCAGGGACGGGGACCAGTCTGGGGGATGGGACAATGGACGGACGGCTCTGGCTCTCAGGTATGTTGGGGTGCAGGGCCCGGTGTTGGGGTGCAGGGACGGGGACCAGTCTGGGGGATGGGACAATGGACGGACGGCTCTGACTCTCAGGTATGTTGGGGTGCAGGGCCCGGTGTTGGGGTGCAGGGCCCGGTGTTGGGGTGCAGGGACGGGGACCAGTCTGGGGGATGGGACAATGGACGGACGGCTCTGGCTCTCAGGTATGTTGGGGGGATAGGGACAGGTATTGGGGTGCAGGGTCCGGTATTGGGGTGCAGGGCCCGGTGTTGGGGTGCAGGGCCCGGTGTTGGGGTGCAGGGACGGGGACCAGTCTGGGGGATGGGACAATGGACGGACGGCTCTGGCTCTCAGGTATGTTGGGGTGCAGGGCCCGGTGTTGGGGTGCAGGGCCCGGTGTTGGGGTGCAGGGACTAGTATTGGGGTGCAGGGCCCGGTGTTGGGGTGCAGGGACGGGGACCAGTCTGGGGGATGGGACAATGGACGGACGGCTCTGGCTCTCAGGTATGTTGGGGTGCAGGGCCCGGTGTTGGGGTGCAGGGCCCGGTGTTGGGGTGCAGGGACTAGTATTGGGGTGCAGGGCCCGGTGTTGGGGTGCAGGGACGGGGACCAGTCTGGGGGATGGGACAATGGACGGACGGCTCTGGCTCTCAGGTATGTTGGGGTGCAGGGCCCGGTATTGGGGTGCAGGGACGGGGACCAGTCTGGGGGATGGTACAATGGACGGACGGCTCTGGCTCTCAGGTATGTTGGGGTGCAGGGCCCGGTGTTGGGGTGCAGGGCCCAGTGTTGGGGTGCAGGGCCCGGTGTTGGGGTGCAGGGACGGGGACCAGTCTGGGGGATGGTACAATGGACGGACGGCTCTGGCTCTCAGGTATGTTGGGGTGCAGGGACTAGTATTGGGGTGCAGGGCCCGGTGTTGGGGTGCAGGGCCCGGTATTGGGGTGCAGGGACGGGGACCAGTCTGGGGGATGGTACAATGGACGGACGGCTCTGGCTCTCAGGTATGTTGGGGTGCAGGGACTAGTATTGGGGTGCAGGGCCCGGTGTTGGGGTGCAGGGCCCGGTATTGGGGTGCAGGGACGGGGACCAGTCTGGGGGATGGGACAATGGACGGACGGCTCTGACTCTCAGGTATGTTGGGGTGCAGGGCCCGGTGTTGGGGTGCAGGGCCCGGTGTTGGGGTGCAGGGACGGGGACCAGTCTGGGGGATGGGACAATGGACGGACGGCTCTGGCTCTCAGGTATGTTGGGGTGCAGGGCCCGGTGTTGGGGTGCAGGGCGTGGTATTGGGGTGCAGGGTCCGGTGTTGGGGTGCAGGGCCCGGTGTTGGGGTGCAGGGCCCGGTGTTGGGGTGCAGGGACGGGGACCAGTCTGGGGGATGGGACAATGGACGGACGGCTCTGGCTCTCAGGTATGTTGGGGTGCAGGGACTAGTATTGGGGTGCAGGGCCCGGTGTTGGGGTGCAGGGACGGGGACCAGTCTGGGGGATGGTACAATGGACGGACGGCTCTGGCTCTCAGGTATGTTGGGGGGATAGGGACAGGTATTGGGGTGCAGGGCCCGGTGTTGGGGTGCAGGGCCCGGTGTTGGGGTGCAGGGCCCGGTATTGGGGTGCAGGGACGGGGACCAGTCTGGGGGATGGGACAATGGACGGACGGCTCTGGCTCTCAGGTATGTTGGGGTGCAGGGTCCGGTATTGGGGTGCAGGGCCCGGTGTTGGAGTGCAGGGTCCGGTATTGGGGTGCAGGGCCCGGTATTGGGGTGCAGGGACGGGGACCAGTCTGGGGGATGGTACAATGGACGGACGGCTCTGGCTCTCAGGTATGTTGGGGGGATAGGGACAGGTATTGGGGTGCAGGGCCCGGTGTTGGAGTGCAGGGCCCGGTGTTGGGGTGCAGGGCCCGGTGTTGGGGTGCAGGGCCCGGTATTGGGGTGCAGGGACGGGGACCAGTCTGGGGGATGGTACAATGGACGGACGGCTCTGGCTCTCAGGTATGTTGGGGGGATAGGGACAGGTATTGGGGTGCAGGGCCCGGTGTTGGGGTGCAGGGCCCGGTGTTGGGGTGCAGGGCCCGGTGTTGGGGTGCAGGGACGGGGACCAGTCTGGGGGATGGGACAATGGACGGACGGCTCTGGCTCTCAGTGACAGAAGCAGGAGGAGCTCGGAGGGGGGGGAGGAACTCCTTCACACGGGGCCGTCCTTGCTGCTGGATGATGCAACTTTGCCTTTAAGAAATAGCAGCTCAGTGACAGTTCGGGGCCAGTGAGAGCTCCGGAGTGCTGAGGACGGGGCCACTGCAGCATGGTAAGGGGCCACCTTCCTGTCACCCCCCATGTGAGAGCCGCACATTGTCTCCATCTCCGCAGAGATCCATCCGAATGCCAGACATCAGAGGGACCTGTGGACTGTTCTCCTCCAACAGACCCACAACTACTGCACCGGGGTCAGAGCCAGGACCTGCCGGGACTGGGGGGTGCACACTGTGTGGGGTGTCAGTCTGGGGGGGGTCACACTATGTGGGGTGTCAGTCTGGGGGGTGCACACTGTGGGGGGTGTCAGTCTAGGGGGTGCACACTGTGTGGGGTGTCAGTCTGGGGGGTGCACACTGTGTGAGGTGTCAGTCTGGGGGGGGGGGTCACACTATGTGGGGTGTTAGTCTGGGGGGTGAACAGTGTGTAAGGTGTCAGTCTGGGGGGATGCTCACTGTGTGGGGTGTCAGCCTGGGGGTCACATCATGTGGGGTGTTAGTCTGGGGTGTGCACACTGTATTAGGTGTCAGTCTGGGGGGTGCACACTGTGTGGGGTGTCAACCTGGGGGGTGAACACTGTGGTGTCAGTCTGGGGGGTGAACACTGTGGTGTCAGTCTGGGGGGTGAACACTGTGGTGTCAGTCTGGAGGGGTGCACAATGTGTGAGGTGTCAATCTGGGGGGTGAACAATGTGTGGTGTGTCAGCCTGGGGGGTGCACACTGTGTGAGGTGTCAGTCTGGGGGGTGCATATTGTGTAAGGTGTCAGTCTGGGGGGGTATATACTGTCCGGGATGTAATTCTGTGAGGGGGGCACATTTTGTGAGGTGTCTGGGGTCTGCACACTGTGTGAGGTGTCAGTCTGGGGTCCGCACGCTGTTTGGGGGTCAGTCTGGGATCTGCACGCTGTTCGGGGTGTCAGTCTGGGGTCTGCACACTGTTTGGGGTGTCATTCTGGGGTCTGAGTGCTGTTTGGGGGGTCAGTCAGGGGTCTTCACGCTGTGTGAGGTGTCAGTCTGGGGTCTGCACACTGGGGGTCAGTCTGGGGTCTGCACACTGGGGGTCAGTCTGGGGTCTGCACACTGGGGGTCAGTCTGGGGTCTGCACGTTGTTTGGGGTGTCAGTTTGGGGTCCGCATGCTGTGTGAGGTGTCAACCTGGGGTCCTCACGCTGTTCGGGGTGTCAGTCTGAGGTCCTCACGCTGTTCGAGGTGTCAGTCTGGGGTCCTCACACTGTTCGGGGTGTCAGTCTGGGGTCCTCACGCTGTTCGGGGTGTCAGTCTGGGGTCCTCACGCTGTTCGGGGTGTCAGTCTGGGGTCCTCACGCTGTTCGGGGTCAGTCTGGGGTCCGCACACTATGTGAGGTGTCACTCTGGGGTCCTCATGCTGTGTGAGGTGTCAGTCTGGGGTCCTCACGCTGTTCGGGGTGTCAGTCTGGGGTCTGCACATTATTTAGGATGTCAGTCTGGGGTCCGCACGCCGTTTGGGTGTCAGTCTGGGGTCCGCACACTGTTTGGGTGTCAGTCTGGGGTCTGTACGCTGTTTGGGGTGTCAGTCTGGGGTCTGTACGCTGTTTGGGGTGTCAGTCTGGGGTCTGTACGCTGTTTGGGGTGTCAGTCTGGGGTCTGTACGCTGTTTGGGGTGTCAGTCTGGGGTCCTAATGCTGTTCGGGGTGTCAGTCTGGGGTCCTCATGCTGTTCGGGGTGTCAGTCTGGGGTCCGCACGCTGTTTGGGGTGTCAGTCTGGGGTCCGCACGCTGTTCAGGGTGTCAGTCTGGGGTCTGCACGCTGTTCGGGGTGTCAGTCTGGGGTCTGCATGGTTGCAGTGCTGGGCTCTCCAGTGTCCCTGGCAGTGCTGGGCTCTCCAGTGTCCCTGGCAGTGCTGGGCTCTCCAGTGTCCCTGGCAGTGCTGGGCTCTCCCCTATCCCTGGCAGTGCTGGGCTCTCCCCTATCCCTGGCAGTGCTGGGCTCTCCCCTATCCCTGGCAGTGCTGGGCTCTCCCCTATCCCTGGCAGTGCTGGGCTCTCCCCTGTCCCTGGCAGTGCTGGTCTCTCTTGTGTCCCTGGCAGTGCTGGTCTCTCTTGTGTCCCTGGCAGTGCTGGGCTCTCCTGTGTCCCTGGCAGTGCTGGGCTCTCCTGTGTCCCTGGCAGTGCTGGGCTCTCCTGTGTCCCTGGCAGTGCTGGGCTCTCTTGTGTCCCTGGCAGTGCTGGGCTCTCCCCTGTCCCTGGCAGTGCTGGGCTCTCCCCTGTCCCTGGCAGTGCTGGGCTCTCCCCTGTCCCTGGCAGTGCTGGGCTCTCCCCTGTCCCTGGCAGTGCTGGGCTCTCCCCTGTCCCTGGCAGTGCTGGGCTCTCCCCTGTCCCTGGCAGTGCCGGGCTCTCCCCTGTCCCTGGCAGTGCCGGGCTCTCTTGTGTCCCTGGCAGTGCCGGGCTCTCTTGTGTCCCTGGCAGTGCCGGGCTCTCTTGTGTCCCTGGCAGTGCCGGGCTCTCTTGTGTCCCTGGCAGTGCCGGGCTCTCTTGTGTCCCTGGCAGTGCCGGGCTCTCTTGTGTCCCTGGCAGTGCCGGGCTCTCCCGTGTCCCTGGCAGTGCCGGGCTCTCCCGTGTCCCTGGCAGTGCCGGGCTCTCCCTTGTCCCTGGCAGTGCTGGGCTCTCCCTTGTCCCTGGCAGTGCTGGGCTCTCCCGTGTCCCTGGCAGTGCCGGGCTCTCCCGTGTCCCTGGCAGTGCCGGGCTCTCGCGTGTCCCTGGCAGTGCCGGGCTCTCGCGTGTCCCTGGCAGTGCCGGGCTCTCGCGTGTCCCTGGCAGTGCCGGGCTCTCGCGTGTCCCTGGCAGTGCCGGGCTCTCGCGTGTCCCTGGCAGTGCCGGGCTCTCGCGTGTCCCTGGCAGTGCCGGGCTCTCGCGTGTCCCTGGCAGTGCTGGGCTCTCGCGTGTCCCTGGCAGTGCTGGGCTCTCCATCCCCCTCTGTTGTTGTTGCCCCCCTCTTCTCCCAGTAATTTTCCATACCATGTGTAGTGGGCGGGGTCTGTCAGCACAACAGGAGCACCACGTGGCAGCTGATGTAACTCGCAGTGCCTGACAGACGGAGCCACTGACATCCCCTCACTGATACATTGTAACACGCACTGACATCCCCTCACTGATACATTGTAACACGCACTGACATCCCCTCACTGATACATTGTAACACGCACTGACATCCCCTCACTGATACATTGTAACATGCACTGACATCCCCTCACTGATACATTGTAACACACACTGACATCCCCTCACTGATACATTGTAACACACACTGACATCCCCTCACTGATACATTGTAACATGCACTGACATCCCCTCACTGATACATTGTAACATGCACTGACATCCCCTCACTGATACATTGTAACACGCACTGACATCCCCTCACTGATACATTGTAACATGCACTGACATCCCCAGCACTGATACATTGTAACATGCACTGACATCCCCTCACTGATACATTGTAACACACACTGACATCCCCTCACTGATACATTGTAACACACACTGACATCCCCTCACTGATACATTGTAACACACTCTGACATCCCCTCACTGATACATTGTAACATGCACTGACATCCCCTCACTGATACATTGTAACATGCACTGACATCCCCTCACTGATACATTGTAACATGCACTGACATCCCCTCACTGATACATTGTAACATGCACTGACATCCCCTCACTGATACATTGTAACATGCACTGACATCCCCTCACTGATACATTGTAACATGCACTGACATCCCCAGCACTGATACATTGTAACACGCACTGACATCCCCTCACTGATACATTGTAACACGCACTGACATCCCCTCACTGATACATTGTAACATGCACTGACATCCCCTCACTGATACATTGTAACACGCACTGACATCCCCTCACTGATACATTGTAACATGCACTGACATCCCAGCACTGATACATTGTAACACGCACTGACATCCCCTCACTGATACATTGTAACACGCACTGACATCCCCTCACTGATACATTGTAACACGCACTGACATCCCATCACTGATACATTGTAACACGCACTGACATCCCCAGCACTGATACATTGTAACACGCACTGACATCCCCAGCACTGATACATTGTAACACGCACTGACATCCCCAGCACTGATACATTGTAACACGCAGTGACATCCCCAGCACTGATACATTGTAACATGTACTGATATCCGGAGCACTGAGACATTGTAACACGCACTGACATCCCCTCACTGATACATTGTAACACGCACTGACATCCCCAGCACTGATACATTGTAACATGTACTGATATCCGGAGCACTGAGACATTGTAACATGCACTTACATCCCCGGATCAGTGCTGTCCGTAGAGGGGATTAGTGCTGTCCGTAGAGATATCAGTGCTGTCTGTAGAGGGGATCAGTGCTGTCTGTAGAGGGGATCAGTGCTGTCTGTAGAGGGGATCAGTGCTGTCTGTAGAGGGGATCAGTGCTGTCTGTAGAGGGGATCAGTGCTGTCCGTAGAGATATCAGTGCTGTCCAAAGAGATATCAGTGCTGTCCAAAGAGATATCAGTGCTGTCCATAGAGATATCAGTGCTGTCCATAGAGATATCAGTGCTGTCCGTAGAGGGGATCAGTGCTGTTTGTAGAGATATCAGTGGTGTTTGTAGAGATATCAGTGCTGTTTGTAGAGGGGATCAGCGCTGTCCGTAGAGGGGATCAGCGCTGTCCGTAGAGGGGATCAGCGCTGTCCGTAGAGGGGATCAGTGCTGTCCGTAGAGGGGATCAGTGCTGTCCGTAGGGGGGATCAGTGCTGTCCGTAGGGGGGATCAGTGCTGTCCGTAGAGGGGATCAGTGCTGTCCGTAGAGGGGATCAGTGCTGTCTGTAGAGGGGATCAGTGCTGTCCATAGAGATATAAGTGCTGTCCGTAGAGGGGATCAGTGCTGTCCGTGGAGGGGATCAGCGCTGTCCGTGGAGGGGATCAGCGCTGTCCGTAGAGGGGATCATTGGTGTCCGTAGAGGGGATCATTGGTGTCCGTAGAGGGGATCATTGGTGTCCGTAGAGGGGATCAGTGCTGTCCGTAGAGGGGATCAGTGCTGTCCGTAGAGGGGATCAGTGCTGTCCGTAGAGGGGATCAGTGCTGTCCGTAGAGGGGATCAGTGCTGTCCGTAGAGGGGATCAGTGCTGTCCGTAGAGGGGATCAGTGCTGTCCGTAGAGGGGATCAGTGCTGTCCGTAGAGATATCAGTGCTGTCCGTGGAGATATCAGTGCTGTCCGTGGAGATATCAGTGCTGTCTGTGGAGATATCAGTGCTGTCTGTGGAGATATCAGTGCTGTCTGTGTAGGGGATTAGTGCTGTCTGTAGAGTGGATTAGTGCTGTCCATAGAGATATCAGTGCTGTCCGTGGAGGGGATCAGTGCTGTCCGTAGAGGGGATCAGTGCTGTCCGTAGAGGGGATCAGTGCTGTCCGTAGAGGGGATCAGTGCTGTCCGTAGAGGGGATCAGTGCTGTCCGTAGAGGGGATCAGTGCTGTCCGTAGAGATATCAGTGCTGTCTGTGGAGATATCAGTGCTGTCTGTGGAGATATCAGTGCTGTCTGTGGAGATATCAGTGCTGTCTGTGGAGATATCAGTGCTGTCTGTGGAGATATCAGTGCTGTCTGTGTAGGGGATTAGTGCTGTCTGTAGAGTGGATTAGTGCTGTCCATAGAGATATCAGTGCTGTCCGTGGAGGGGATCAGTGCTGTCTGTAGAGGGGATCAGTGCTGTTCGTAGAGGGGATCAGTGCTGTCCGTAGAGGGGATCAGTGCTGTCCGTAGAGGGGATCAGTGCTGTCCGTAGAGATATCAGTGCTGTCCGTGGAGGGGATCAGTGCTGTCCGTAGAGGGGATCAGTGCTGTCCGTAGAGGGGATCAGTGCTGTCCGTAGAGGGGATCAGTGCTGTCCGTAGAGGGGATCAGTGCTGTCCGTAGAGGGGATCAGTGCTGTCCGTAGAGGGGATCAGTGCTGTCCGTAGAGATATCAGTGCTGTCCGTAGAGATATCAGTGCTGTCCGTGGAGATATCAGTGCTGTCTGTGGAGATATCAGTGCTGTCTGTGGAGATATCAGTGCTGTCTGTGTAGGGGATTAGTGCTGTCTGTAGAGTGGATTAGTGCTGTCCATAGAGATATCAGTGCTGTCCGTGGAGGGGATCAGTGCTGTCCGTAGAGGGGATCAGTGCTGTCCGTAGAGGGGATCAGTGCTGTCCGTAGAGGGGATCAGTGCTGTCCGTAGAGGGGATCAGTGCTGTCCGTAGAGGGGATCAGTGCTGTCCGTAGAGGGGATCAGTGCTGTCCGTAGAGGGGATCAGTGCTGTCCGTAGAGGGGATCAGTGCTGTCCGTAGAGATATCAGTGCTGTCTGTGGAGATATCAGTGCTGTCTGTGGAGATATCAGTGCTGTCTGTGGAGATATCAGTGCTGTCTGTGGAGATATCAGTGCTGTCTGTGGAGATATCAGTGCTGTCTGTGTAGGGGATTAGTGCTGTCTGTAGAGTGGATTAGTGCTGTCCATAGAGATATCAGTGCTGTCCGTGGAGGGGATCAGTGCTGTCTGTAGAGGGGATCAGTGCTGTCTGTAGAGGGGATCAGTGCTGTCCGTAGAGGGGATCAGTGCTGTCCGTAGAGGGGATCAGTGCTGTCCGTAGAGGGGATCAGTGCTGTCCGTAGAGATATCAGTGCTGTCTGTGGAGATATCAGTGCTGTCTGTGGAGATATCAGTGCTGTCTGTGGAGATATCAGTGCTGTCTGTGGAGATATCAGTGCTGTCTGTGGAGATATCAGTGCTGTCTGTGGAGATATCAGTGCTGTCTGTGGAGATATCAGTGCTGTCTGTGTAGGGGATTAGTGCTGTCTGTAGAGTGGATTAGTGCTGTCCATAGAGATATCAGTGCTGTCCGTGGAGGGGATCAGTGCTGTCTGTAGAGGGGATCAGTGCTGTCCATAGAGATATAAGTGCTGTCCGTGGAGGGGATCAGCGCTGTCCGTAGAGGGGATCAGCGCTGTCCGTAGAGGGGATCAGCGCTGTCCGTAGAGGGGATCAGCGCTGTCCGTGGAGGGGATCAGCGCTGTCCGTGGAGGGGATCAGCGCTGTCCGTGGAGGGGATCAGCGCTGTCCGTGGAGGGGATCAGCGCTGTCCGTGGAGGGGATCAGCGCTGTCCGTGGAGGGGATCAGCGCTGTCCGTGGAGATATCAGTGCTGTCCGTAGAGGGGATCAGTGCTGTCTGTAGAGGGGATCAGTGCTGTCCATAGAGATATAAGCGCTGTCTGTGGAGGGGATCATTGGTGTCCGTAGAGGGGATCAGTGCTGTCCGTAGAGGGGATCAGTGCTGTCCGTAGAGGGGATCAGTGCTGTCTGTAGAGATATCAGTGCTGTCTGTAGAGATATCAGTGCTGTCTGTAGAGATATCAGTGCTGTCCGTAGAGATATCAGTGCTGTCTGTAGAGTGGATTAGTGCTGTCCATAGAGATATATCAGTGCTGTCCGTAGAGGGGATCAGCGCTGTCCGTAGAGGGGATCAGCGCTGTCCGTAGAGGGGATCAGCGCTGTCCGTGGAGGGGATCAGTGCTGTCTGTAGAGGGGATCAGTGCTGTCCATAGAGATATAAGTGCTGTCCGTAGAGGGGATCAGCGCTGTCCGTGGAGGGGATCAGCGCTGTCCGTGGAGGGGATCAGCGCTGTCCGTAGAGGGGATCAGCGCTGTCCGTAGAGGGGATCAGCGCTGTCCGTAGAGGGGATCAGCGCTGTCCGTGGAGGGGATCAGTGCTGTCTGTAGAGGGGATCAGTGCTGTCCATAGAGATATAAGTGCTGTCCGTAGAGGGGATCAGCGCTGTCCGTAGAGGGGATCAGCGCTGTCCGTAGAGGGGATCAGCGCTGTCCGTGGAGGGGATCAGCGCTGTCCGTGGAGGGGATCAGCGCTGTCCGTGGAGGGGATCAGCGCTGTCCGTGGAGGGGATCAGCGCTGTCCGTGGAGGGGATCAGCGCTGTCCGTGGAGGGGATCAGCGCTGTCCGTGGAGGGGATCAGCGCTGTCCGTAGAGGGGATCAGCGCTGTCCGTAGAGGGGATCAGCGCTGTCCGTAGAGGGGATCAGCGCTGTCCGTGGAGGGGATCAGCGCTGTCCGTAGAGGGGATCAGTGCTGTCCGTGGAGGGGATCAGTGCTGTCCGTAGAGGGGATCAGTGCTGTCCGTAGAGGGGATCAGTGCTGTCCGTGGAGGGGATCAGTGCTGTCCGTAGAGGGGATCAGTGCTGTCCGTAGAGGGGATCAGTGCTGTCCGTAGAGGGGATCAGTGCAGATTTTTAAAGCAGGTTTGGTGCTGTAAAAAACTGCACCATAAACTCACCTCCTCATTGAAATCAATGAAAAACACAGCAAAGACGCATCAAAAATGCACCCATATTGCGTTCTGGTGCGGTTTTTGAGTCACATGCTCTGTAAAAAAAATGTGGTAAAAACGTGGCAAAAAAGCACATGCGTTTTTGCTGCAGCTCAGTGTGGAAGTCGCCTATGAGAGTCCTTTATACATCTATTTGTAACATTCAGATCATGGATTGTATTTATTTGTAACATTTCTATTCTTCCATTTCCTCATTATAATGTCAGGAATGTAGCGAATGTTTGTTTGTTTGTTTATTGATAATGTTGTTGTTTTTCCATTTATTTGTTACAATAATAATCTGACGGATTTCTTTTAGTATTTGTATCTCTTTATATAACATTCCCGGAATTCTAATAATATATTTATATTAGGAGACAGATTTAGCGCGCGGTCATATCAGGTGCCAATTGGCATGCGGTGTGAGTTTCAAATCGCTCGGCAAGTCGCATCCGCAATTAAGGCTCCATTCACACTCATGCGACTTGTCATCATGTGACTTTGGGGTCCAAAGTCACATGACAAGCCGCTGCCCCCCCCCATGTTTCCCAATGGGTACCATTCATATCTGTGCGACTTCAAGTCACAACGACTTCAGAGTAGTTCCTGCACTACTCTGGTCTGATTTCATGCGACTTGAGGGCCATAGACTTCAATGTAAACCCTCCAAAGTCGCATGAAATTCGCACCTGAATGTTGTACATGTGACTTGTGTGCGACTTTGTCCAGCAGAGACAGTTATCCTCTGTCAAAGCCAAAGTCACCCCAAAGTCACACTCATCCAAAGTCGCCCCAAAGTTGCACTCATCCAAAGTCGCCCCAAAGTTGCACTCATCCAAAGTCGCCCCAAAGTTGCACTCATCCAAAGTCGCCTCAAAGTTGCACTCATCCAAAGTCGCCCCAAAGTCGCACTCATCCAAAGTCGCACTCACCCAAAGTCACATCAAAGTCGCACTGTAAAGTTGCAATGAAAAATCGTACGATTTTGAAGTTGCACAAGTGTGAATGGAGCCTTATGCGACTTGTCACGTGGCTTTGGGCTCCAAAGTAACATGACAAGTCACCCCCCTTATTTCCCAATGGGTATCATTCATATCTGTGCGACTTAAAATTAATTCCTGTCAGGGGCGGACTGACAACTCATGGGGCCCCCGGGCAATAGGGGATCATGGGGCCCCTTTGTCCTTGCCCAAACTCAAAAAAGCCTGTGAAAAAGGTACCAGGGGCATCTCATGGGGCCCCCTACTGACCCCGGGCCCTCGGGCAGTGCCTGAGTTTCCAAATGGTCAGTCCGCTCCTGGTTCCTGCACTACTTTGGTCCGACTTTCATGCGACTTGAGGGCCATAGACTTCAATGTAAACCCTCCAAAGTCCCATGAAAGTCGCACCTGAATGTTGTACATGCGACTTGTGTGCGACTTTGTGCAGCAGAAACAATTATCCTCAGTCAAAGCCAAAGTCACATCAAAGTTGCATCGAGTCGCACTGTAAAGTCGCAAAGAAAATCGCACGGTTTTGAAGTCGCATGAGTGTGAATGGAGCCTAAAGCGGTCATGTTGGAGCGATTCCGACTTGGTTTCTAAGGTAGTGCGTGCGCAGCTTCAGGCAGACATCCTTGTGGAGGTAAGTCGCAGATGTCTTGCAAGTCGCACCTGAAGTCGGAATGACATCTGACTTTGAAATCGCCGTCTTCACTGGAAGTCGCAGGATTTCAGCGTCGTGTCCTTCCTCTGATCAGCGCAGCGACAACAAAAAATAAAAGCGACTTTCCAAACTTTGAGTGAAAATCTGTCGCAGAGGGGCGTGTCCATCGCCCGAGCGCCGGGGTCACATTAAAGGAGAGGACTAATTTGTCGCTAATTTGCGTGCCAAGTGTTCCGTGTCCCGTTTTCCGTGTCCCGTGTGGCAGGCAGAGAGATGTTAAATACGGAACGCCGTTTGGTCTCTCGTGGCAATAAACTGACTGATGTGCGCTGCGAACAAATCTAAATACATTTCTGTCTACAGAAGATGCGGAAACAACAGCAGAATAACAACTAGAAACAGGAAATAATAATAATAATAATATTTGTAATAATAGTAATAATAATACTAATATTAATAGCAATAATAATCTAAATGCTGAAAATTAT
Source organism: Staurois parvus (assembly GCF_062004578.1). Taxonomy (NCBI): domain Eukaryota; kingdom Metazoa; phylum Chordata; class Amphibia; order Anura; family Ranidae; genus Staurois; species Staurois parvus. Next base: position 53,995 of record NW_028320677.1, read on the forward strand.
TAATAATAATAATAATAATAATAATATTTGTATTTGTAATAATAATAATAATAGTAATAATAATACCAATAAAAATCTAAATGCTGTAAAATAATAATAATAATAATAATAATAATAATAATATTTGTATTTGTAATAATAATAATAATACCAATAAAAATCTAAATGCTGTAAAATAATAATAATAATAATATTTGTAATAATAGTAATAATAATAATACTAATAATAATACCAATAAAAATCTAAATGCTGTAAAATAATAATAATAATAATATTTGTAATAATAATAATATTAATACTAATATTAGTAATAATAATAATATTAATAACAATAATAATCGAAATGCTGTAAAATAATAATAATAATAATATTTGTATTTGTAATAATAATAATAATAATAATAATAATACCAATAAAAATCTAAATGCTGTAAAATAATAATAATAATAATATTTGTATTTGTAATAATAATAGTAATAATAATACCAATAAAAATCTAAATGCTGTAAAATAATAATAATAATAATATTTGTAATAATAGTAATAATACTAATATTAATACCAATAATAATCTAAATGCTGAAAATTAATAATAATAATAATAATAATAATAATATTTGTATTTGTAATAATAATAATAGTAATAATAATACCAATAAAAATCTAAATGCTGTAAAATAATAATAATAATATTTGTAATAATAGTAATATTAATACTAATATTAGTAATAATAATAATATTAATACCAATAATAATCTAAATGCTGTAAAATAATAATAATAATAATATTTGTAATAATAATAATAGTAATATTAATACCAATAATAATCTAAATGCTGTAAAATAATAATAATATTTGTATTTGTAATAATAATAATAATAATACCAATAAAAATCTAAATGCTGTAAAATAATAATAATAATAATATTTGTAATAATAGTAATAATAATACTAATATTAATACCAATAATAATCTAAATGCTGAAAATTATTAAAATAATAATAATAATATTTGTATTTGTAATAATAATAATAGTAATAATAATACCAATAAAAATCTAAATGCTGTAAAATAATAATAATAATAATATTTGTAATAATAGTAATATTAATACTAATATTAGTAATAATAATAATATTAATACCAATAATAATCTAAATGCTGTAAAATAATAATAATAATAATATTTGTATTTGTAATAATAATAGTAATAATAATACCAATAAAAATCTAAATGCTGTAAAATAATAATAATAATATTTGTAATAATAGTAATATTAATACTAATATTAGTAATAATAATAATATTAATACCAATAATAATCTAAATGCTGTAAAATAATAATAATAATAATATTTGTATTTGTAATAATAATAATAGTAATATTAATACCAATAATAATATAAATGCTGTAAAATAATAATAATAATATTTGTATTTGTAATAATAATAGTAATAATAATACCAATAAAAATCTAAATGCTGTAAAATAATAATAATAATATTTGTAATAATAGTAATAATACTAATATTAATACCAATAATAATCTAAATGCTGAAAATTATTATTAATAATAATAATAATAATAATAATATTTGTATTTGTAATAATAATAATAATAGTAATAATAATACCAATAAAAATCTAAATGCTGTAAAATAATAATAATAATAATAATATTTGTAATAATAGTAATATTAATACTAATATTATTAATAATAATAATATTAATACCAATAATAATCTAAATGCTGTAAAATAATAATAATAATAATATTTGTATTTGTAATAATAATAATAATACCAATAAAAATCTAAATGCTGTAAAATAATAATAATAATATTTGTAATAATAGTATTAATAATACTAATATTAATACCAATAATAATCTAAATGCTGAAAATTATTATTAATAATAATAATAATAATAATAATATTTGTATTTGTAATAATAATAGTAATAATAATACCAATAAAAATCTAAATGCTGTAAAAAAATAATAATAATAATATTAGTAATAATAGTAATATTAATACTAATATTAGTAATAATAATAATATTAATAACAATTATAATCTAAATGCTGTAAAATAATAATAATAATAATATTTGTATTTGTAATAATAATAATAATAATAATACCAATAAAAATCTAAATGCTGTAAAATAATAATAATAATAATATTTGTAATAATAGTAATAATAATACTAATATTAATACCAATAATAATCTAAATGCTGAAAATTATTAATATAATAATAATAATAATAATAATATTTGTATTTGTAATAATAATAGTAATAATAATACCAATAAAAATCTAAATGCTGTAAAATAATAATAATAATAATATTTGTAATAATAGTAATAATACTAATATTAATACCAATAATAATCTAAATGCTGAAAATTAATAATAATAATAATAATATTTGTATTTGTAATAATAATAGTAATAATAATACCAATAAAAATCTAAATGCTGTAAAATAATAATATTTGTAATAATAGTAATATTAATACTAATAGTAATAAAAATAATAATATTAATACCAATAATAATCAAAATGCCGTAAAATAATAATAATAATAACAGTTGTAATAATAATAATACTAATATTAGTAATAATATCAATACCAATAATTTAAATGCTTTAAAATAATACTAATATTTGTAATAGTAATAATAATAATAACAATAAAAACAATAGTAATAATACTAATATTAGTAGTAATAATAATAATAATAATACCAATAAAAATCTAAATGCTGTAGAATAATAATAATAAAATTCATAATAATAATAATAATAAAGATAGTAATAAAAAATAATAATAATAATACAACCAAAGTGTGGAAAGTGAGGCCACGACGTCAAATACCTTCGCAGCACTGATGTTTTGGTCTCACTTTCCACACATTTTTCCAATTTTTTTATTTTTTTTTTTAGATACTTGATTGCGCTTTCCTAGTTCTGTATTGTGCGGTTGTTATGTTATTATTTATGTAGTTTATATCGCTGGACAAATACTTCTACATTTTGTGTCATATTTCTAATAATGTATTTGATACAATAATTAATTTATAATTGACTTGACGTAATAATGATGTCATTGTTTATGATTTTATAACAATTTCCCGCGATTGGTGTCAGTGCGGCGCGTTGGTTCATCAGCTGCTTCTGGTATTCTGTATTTCAGTGGACGAGGGAAGTGCGGGAAATGTATTTATTGGTCCTGTGTGATGCTGTACCTCCTGTATACAGCTCCCCCAGTTCAACCCCTCCCCCCCTCCCCCCAATCCAAACCCCCCCCCCCCCACTTTTCAGGGCAATCAACCGACTTTTTCCTTTTCTTTTCTAACCTTCCTTAGCAACATGAAAAGGGGAAGTTGGTTGGTGGCTAGGAGGAAGCTCAGACAGTTTGCCTTTCATACATTTCCCACACTGAGAGTGTTGTTGCTGCAAGAACATCTGATATACAGTATACCCGGGGCCCCAAGCTTTCTAAACAAAGGGTAATTTTAGGGGCCTCCAGATTTAAGGGGGGCACTGTGTCCAGTGATAGCAGATATAACCATGGGCTTGGTGGTTAGTAGGAGATGGAATAGCGCCCCATCATTGGTGTCAGTGGGGGGAATAGTGTCCCATCATTGGTGTCAGTGGGAGGAATAGTGCCCCATCATTGGTGTCAGTGGGGGGAATAGTACCCCATCATTGGTGTCAGTGGGAGGAATAGTGCCCCATCATTGGTGTCAGTGGGCGGAATAGTGCCCCATCATTGGTGTCAGTGGGGGGAATAGTGCCCCATCATTGGTGTCAGTGGGAGGAATAGTGCCCCATCATTGGTGTCAGTGGGAGGAATAGTGCCCCATCATTGGTGTCAGTGGGAGGAATAGTTCCCCATCATTGGTGTCATTGGGAGGAATAGTGCCCCATTGTTGGTGTCAGTGGGAGGAATAGTGCCCCATCATTGGTGTCAGTGGGAGGAATAGTGCCCCATCATTGGTGTCAGTGGGAGGAATAGTGCCCCATCATTGGTGTCAGTGGGAGGAATAGTGCCCCATCATTGGTGTCAGTGGGAGGAATAGTGCCCCATCATTGGTGTCAGTGGGAGGAATAGTGCCCCATCATTGGTGTCAGTGGGAGGAATAGTGCCCCATTGTTAGTGTCAGTGCCCGATTGTTGGTATTAGAGGTGTCAGTGAGAGGAATGGGGCCCCATCATTGGTGTCAGTGGGAGGAATGGGGCCCCAAGGGTTGGATAAAGATCAGCAAAGGGCCTCAGTTGGGAGAGTACTGCAGTATACGAGTCGGTGGGGGAATTGGCTGCTCACATTGTAAGAGACGTTCCCGTGGCTCAGTGAATGTGGCGATGGATCCTTAATGACAATCGAGGGAAAAAAAACCCAAAAACAATTGCTTGCACCTGATTGGACGAGGAACGTTGGTGGAGCTCCGCCTTATTCACTAAGCTATTGGAAAATTCCCTGCAAAGTGAAACAGCCAATCGCCTTCCATAAATCGTCCCCCCCGGCTCCGCCTCCGTCATTGCTAGTGATGTATGGGGGATGCATGCTGAACAGCGACTGAGCCCTTCCGGGTGTTCTCGTCCTGGCGGGTCGGTCAGATCGCTCTCATCGTTCATGACGATCTCTTTTCCTTTTCTAGTTTCCTGGAGAATCTTCATTCAGATGAGAGGCGGCTGGCGGACGGATCCTCGCTCTGTTCAGGTAGAGGAGTCGTCCAATCATTTATCGTCCAATCATTTCCCATCCAATCATACGTCATCCAATCATTTCCCATCCAATCATATGTCATCCAATCATTTCTCATCCAATCATTTCTCATCCAATCATTTCTCATCCAATCATTTCTCATCCAATCATTTCGCATCCAATCATATCTCATCCAATCATTTCTGTGTATCTCTTCATTAGTATCTGCTTCTTATTTCTACTCACTGCCCCTGACAGACTGATTTCAGATTGCACAATGATTGGGCGGACCCCCCATATCATGTGAGCAGTATTAGGGTGACCCCCCCCCCAAAACATGTGAGCAGTATTAGGATGACCCCCCCATATCATGTGAGCAGTATTGGGGGGACCCCCCCATATTATGTGAGCAGTATTGGGATGACCCCCATATCATGTGAGCAGTATTGGGATGACCCCCATATTATGTGAGCAGTATTGGGGTGACCCCCCCCATATTATGTGAGCAGTATTGAGGCGACCCCCCATATCATGTGAGCAGTATTGGGATGACCCCCATATTATGTGAGCAGTATTGGGGTGACCCCCCCCCATATTATGTGAGCAGTATTGAGGCAACCTCCCCATATCATGTGAGCAGTATCGGGGTGACCCTCCATATTATGTGAGCAGTATTGGGGTGACCCCCCCCATATTATGTGAGCAGTATTGAGGCGACCCCCCATATCATGTGAGTAGTATCGGGGTGACCCTCCATATTATGTGAGCAGTATTGGGGTGACCCCCCCCATATTATGTGAGCAGTATTGAGGCAACCCCCCCATATCATGTGAGCAGTATCGGGGTGACCCTCCATATTATGTGAGCAGTATTGGGGTGACCCCCCCCATATTATGTGAGCAGTATTGAGGCAACCCCCCCATATCATGTGAGCAGTATCGGGGTGACCCTCCATATTATGTGAGCAGTATTGGGGTGACCCCCCCATATTATGTGAGCAGTATTGAGGCGACCCCCCATATCATGTGAGCAGTATCGGGGTGACCCTTCATATTATGTGAGCAGTATTGGGGTGACCCCCCCATATTATGTGAGCAGTATTGAGGCGACCCCCCCATATCATGTGAGCAGCATTGGGATGACCCCCTATATCATGTGAGCAGTATCAGGGTGACCCCCCCAATATTATGTGCGCAGTATTGAGGCGCCCCCCCATATCATGTAAGCAGTATCGGGGTGACCCCCCCATATTATGTGAGCAGTATTGGGGTGACCCCCCCATATTATGTGAGCAGTATCGGGGTGACCCCCCCATATTATGTGAGCAGTATCGGGGTGACCCCCCCATATCATGTGAGCAGTATCGGGGTGACCCCCCCATATCATGTAAGCAGTATCGGGGTGACCCCCTATATTATGTGAGCAGTATTGAGGCGACCCCCCATATCATGTGAGCAGTATTGGGATGACCCCCATATCATGTGATCAGTATTGGGGCAACCCCCCCCCCCATATCATATGAGCAGTATTGGGATGACCCCCCCCCCCATATCATGTGAGCAGTATTGGGGTGACCCCCCCCCTTTGCCTTCTTCTAGGTAGACTTGCACCCAGTGCCGGAACTCGGCAGGTAGGTTGTTCTCTCGGAGGACTAAGCCCAGATCTTCTGTGGACATCGGCCGCCTCCAATCCTTCTGTCTCTTCAAGTCATCCCAGACAGGCTCCATGATGGGGAGATCGGGGCTCTGTGGGGGCCAAACCATCCCTTCCAGGACTCCTTGTTCTTCTGTACCCCGAAGATAGTTCATAATGACATTGGCTGTATGTTTGGGGGGGTTGCTGCAGAATAAATTTGGGGCCTATCACACGCCTCCCTGATGGTATGATATGATGGAGAAGTATCTCCTTGTATCTCTCAGCATTGAGGACACCAATGATCCCGGACAAATCTCAATGGGCAGAAACGCAGCCCCAACCTTGCATGGAACCTCCACCATGCTTCACAGTTGGCTGCAGACACTCATTATTGAACGGCCCTTCCCCCAACAAACTGCCTCCCGCTACAGCCAAATATTTCACATTTTGACTCTTCAGTCCAGACCACCTGCTGCCATGTTTCCGCCCCCCCCCCCCCCCCCCCCGTTCCGTTGTTGTCATGAATAGTCCAGTGGCTTAGCCTAGTTTCCACATCTGAGGTTCTTCCATGAAGACCACTTCTGGTCAGATGTCTCCGGACAGTAGGTGGGTGACCCGGGTCCCACTGGTTTCTGCCAGTTCTGATGGCACTGCTGGACAACTTCTGATGCCAAAGGGGAGTAAGCATGATGTGTCTACTGCATCTACGGTCCTCAACATTACCCAACCACTGCATCTACGGTCCTCAACGTTACCCAACCACTGCATCTACGGTCCTCAACATTACCCAACCACTGCATCTACGGTCCTCAACATTACCCAATCACTGCGTCTACGGTGCTCAACGTTACCCAGCCACTGCATCTATGGTCCTCAACGTTACCCAGCCACTGCGTCTACGGTCCTCAACGTTACCCAACCACTGCGTCTACGGTCCTCAACATTACTTAACCACTGCATCTATGGTCCTCAACGTTACCCAGCCACTGCATCTACGGTCCTCAACGTTACCCAGCCACTGCATCTACGGTCCTCAACATTACCCAACCACTGCATCTACGGTCCTCAACATTACCCAATCACTGCGTCTACGGTCCTCAACGTTACCCAGCCACTGCATCTATGGTCCTCAACGTTACCCAGCCACTGCGTCTACGGTCCTCAACATTACCCAGCCACTGCGTCTACGGTCCTCAACATTACCCAGCCACTGCATCTATGGTCCTCAACGTTACCCAGCCACTGCGTCTATGGTCCTCAACATTACCCAGCCACTGCATCTATGGTCCTCAACGTTACCCAGCCACTGCATCTATGGTGCTCAACATTACCCAGCCACTGCATCTATGGTCCTCAACGTTACCCAACCACTGTATCTACGGTCCTGTGAGTTAACCGACCACTGCATCTACGGTCCTCAACATTACTCGCCCACTGCGTCTATGGTCCTCTGAGTTAACCGACCACTGCCTCCAGGAGGCGTGTGATTGGCCCCACAATATTTCTGCAGCAGGACGACCACCGCAAACATCCATTCAAAGCCATTAAGAACTATCTTCAGGGTACAGAAGAACAAGGGGCCCTGGAAGTGATGGTTTGGCCCCCACAGAGCCCCGATCTCCCCATCATGTAGTCTGTCTGGGATGAGATGAAGACACAGAAGATCTGGGCTTAGTCCTACGAGATGTACATCGAACAACCTACCTGCCGAGATCCTTCACTGGGTGCAAGTCTACCTAGAAGGCGGGGGGGGGGGGTCACCCCAATACTGCTCACATGATATGGGGGGTCTCCCCAAACTGCTCACATGATATGGGGGTCTCCCCAGTACTGCTCACATGATATGCGGGGGTTCACCCCAATACTTCTCACATGATATGGGGGGTTCACCCCAATACTGCTCACATGATATGGGGGGTCTCCCCAATACTGCTCACATAATATGGGGGGGTTCACCCCAATACTGCTCACATGATATGGGGGGTCTCTCCAATACTGCTCACATGATATGGGGGTTCACCCCAATACTGCTCACATGATATGGGGGGTCTCTCCAATACTGCTCACATGATATGGGGGTTCACCCCAATACTGCTCACATGATATGGGGGGGTCACCCCAAATATTGATTGGATTTCTCTTCATTTACTTTCCATTTTGTTCATTGATGACAAATGACCGATGAACCCTTCGATTTCAGGTTCTTCACACCTGCCTAAAACTTTTGCACAGCTCTGTAGGTAGGTGAACACCAAAAGATGGCAGCGAGTGATACTGAAATCGTTCCGCCGATCAAAGCGAAACAAGACGGGCAGTTTTTTGGTCACGTGACTAAAAACCACTGGCACCAGTCAGCTGACGACTCTCCAGCTTTTGCCTGGCGAGGAATGGAATTTACTGATTGCTGATTGCAGGCGGCGCGGAGAGATGAACTAAAAACAAATTCTCCAAACAGCTTGGTTATCCCATCGCCTGCGCCGTCTGTGCGCCGCCCCCCCACCCCCCCCCCCCCTGCCCTGTGCATTCTAAATATATTCGTCCGTTTCTGGACGGGCAGCTGCGTTCGTCATGTTGACTCTGAACGATCCACTGACTCCTCTGATTAGCCGCAAAAAAAAAAAAAAGGAAAACGGGATTTAATTAATAAGCTAGGTCAGCCGTTAACAGGCAAGGTAAACCCACAGCTGTCTGTTGACGTGCGTCCGCCGCCTTTTCCTATCGCAGCGTCTTTCTCTGTCTCGCAGGCAAACGCCGGACGCCGGCTGCGGAGCGATGGGGGCGGGCGCTTATTTATTTTTAACCCACCTTGGCTCTGTTCACCATTCTGGGATGTAAGAAATGACGTTCGTGGTGGGGGAGGGGAAGTAGGGGGCTCATTTGATGACAATAAGGGTTCATTTAGACTTGCGATTGGGGAGAGTGTAAAAAAAAAAACACGTGGCTGAGCCACGTTTTTATCACCCATCGACTGCCCACACTTGAGCCACGATGGTAGCGGGCAGGAGTGTTCACATGCCGCCGCCATGATGCTCCGCTTTGCGCCCGCGGCAAAGATTATCCAACATATTATGCTCAGCGCGGACTCACCGCCTGACAAACAGCTATGAACAGCGCTCTGCATGTGGATCACTTTTCAGGGGATCGGTGGTTTATACAAAGATCTAGGCTTGGGGGCTCATTCACACCAGGGAGCTGCGTTGGAAGTGACTCCCCATAGCACCCGTATCGCAGCGCACTGTGTCATGCAGTAAGGCAGTGCCATGTGATGCGCCGTGCTGCGACACGAGAAATACCGCGTCCGATTTTATGTATAATAGGAAACATTCTACTGTGTTCCCAGCTCTGCCCTCTCCGTGTGCAGGGGGACTGGTCTGGTCTCCGCCCCCTCCTGTAGTTTTCTGTAGTGGGTGGAGCCTGCCAGACCCCTCCCACAGCTCTGCCCTCTCCCTCTCCATGTGCAGGGGGACTGGTCTTGTCTCTGCCCCCTCCTGTAGTGGGTGGAGCCTGTCAGGCCCCTCCCACAGCTCTGGTCTCTCTCCTTGTGCAGGGGGACTGGTCTGGTCTCCGCCCCCTCCTGTAGTTTTCTGTAGTGGGTGGAGCCTGCCAGACCCCTCCCACAGCTCTGCCCTCTCCCTCTCCGTGTGCAGGGGGACTGGTCTGGTCTCCGCCCCCTCCTGTAGTTTTCTGTAGTGGGTGGAGCCTGATGGGCCCCTCCCACAGCTCTGCCCTTTCTCTTTGTGCAGGGTGACTGGTCTTGTCTCCATCCCCTCATGTAGTTTTTTGTAGTGGGTGGAGCCTGATGGGCCCCTCCCACAGCTCTGCCCTTTCTCCTTGTGCAGGGTGACTGGTCTTGTCTCCATCCCCTCCTGTAGTTTTCTGTAGTGGGTGGAGCGTGCTAGACCCCTCCCACTGCTCTGCCCTCTTTTTCTCCTTGTGCAGGGGGACTGGTCTGATCGCCCCCTCCTGTAGTTCTCTGCAGTGGGTGGAGCCTTCTGGGCCCCGCCCACAGTTCTACTCTCTCCATGCGCAGGGTGACTGGTCTTGTCTCCGCCCCCTCCTGTAGTTTTCTGTATTGGGTGGATCCTGCCAGGCCCCTCCCACAGCTCTGGTCTCTCTCCTTGTGCAGGGGGACTGGTCTGGTCTCCACCCCCTCCTGTAGTTTTCTGTAGTGGGTGGAGCCTGCCAGACCCCTCCCACAGCTCTGCCCTCTCCCTCTCCGTGTGCAGGGGGACTGGTCTGGTCTCCGCCCCCTCCTGTAGTTTTCTGTAGTGGGTGGAGCGTGCTAGACCCCTCCCACTGCTCTGCCCTCTTTTTCTCCTTGTGCAGGGGGACTGGTCTGATCGCCCCCTCCTGTAGTTCTCTGCAGTGGGTGGAGCCTTCTGGGCCCCGCCCACAGTTCTACTCTCTCCATGCGCAGGGTGACTGGTCTTGTCTCCGCCCCTCCCTGTATTTTCTGTAAGGGGTGGAGTCTGCTGGGCCCTCCCACAGCTCTGCTCTGTGCACAGGCTATGTACAGCCCAGTCACTGCTACTTTTAGAAGGTAATATCTGGGTTTGCAGAGGCATTTAGTGCTCACAAAGTGGCTATCGAGGAATATATATTCAAATGAAAGTTTCTGTCCCGGAGTTCAGCTTTAAAACAAGAAAGAACATTTAGTGTGAGTGTAATGAGAAGTATGAATGGGCCATGTGAGGGGTAGAGGCTGTAACACACACAAGGTCCGGCCATCCAATGAGAACGGGGGATTCCTTTTATCAGGGTCGGCCATACATACTATCGTCTCCGTAAGATCTGGACGTCAGCTGAACGACTTCTGTACTGTGAAGATAACAGGACGGCTGGAGGAAGTCTTCATAGAATCTGAACATATCCATTCCTTGCCTCACACAGACGACTGATTTACTAAAGGAGTCGAAAATCTTCACTCAATAAATCGCGTGACTATTCACTTCAATCATCCAATCAGGTTAAAGGCAAATTCCTGCTCCCTCGGAATAGCCGATCATCATCAGCTGAAAGAAATAATCAGGAATTGTCCTTCCGCTGGGCTGGATGATTGAAGTGATCAGTCGTGCGATTTACTAACACCGTTACTAAATCATCCCCGATGTGCCGCTACGTGGCCACTGGCCACCATTAAGGATCAGCTCGGGCTGCCTCCGAAGTTGGGCTCAGATTGAACCCAGAAGAAAGTTGTCACTCCTTCCCACCCCGCCCAATCATCTGCAACCAGGACATTCCCGGCCCCGCAGACAAAGGGGTGGAAAGGTCTGTGACATAGATGTATAATGTGGCCACATGGCCATATTAGGTCAATGTCATTGGCCACATATCCATCGTACAGTAGATCAATGTCACTGGCCACAGATCCATCCTACAGTAGATCAATGTCACTGGCCACAGATCCATCCTACAGTAGATCAATGTCATTGGCCACATATCCATCCTACAGTAGATCAATGTCACTGGCCACATATCCATCGTACAGTAGATCAATGTCATTGGCCACATATCCATCGTACAGTAGATCAATCTCATTGGCCACATATCCATCGTACAGTAGATCAATGTCATTGGCCACATATCCATCGTACAGTAGATCAATGTCACTGGCCACAGATCCATCCTACAGTAGATCAATGTCATTGGCCACATATCCATCGTAGAGTAGATCAATGTCACTGGCCACAGATCCATCCTACAGTAGATCAATGTCATTGGCCACATATCCATCGTACAGTAGATCAATGTCATTGGCCACATATCCATCGTACAGTAGATCAATGTCACTGGCCACATATCCATCCTACAGTAGATCAATGTCATTGGCCACATATCCATCCTACAGTAGATCAATGTCATTGGCCACATATCCATCGTACAGTAGATCAATGTCACTGGCCACATATCCATCCTACAGTAGATCAATGTCATTGGCCACATATCCATCCTACAGTAGATCAATGTCATTGGCCACATATCCATCGTACAGTAGATCAATGTCATTGGCCACATATCCATCGTACAGTAGATCAATGTCATTGACCACATATCCATCGTACAGTAGATCAATGTCACTGGCCACATGGCCATGTTACGTCAATGTCTTTGCCCACATGGCTATATTAGGTCAATGTCATTGGCCACATATCCATCGTACAGTAGATCAATGTCATTGACCACATATCCATCGCACAGTAGATCAATGTCATTGACCACATATCCATCGCACAGTAGATCAATGTCATTGACCACATATCCATCGCACAGTAGATCAATGTCATTGACCACATATCCATCGCACAGTAGATCAATGTCATTGGCCACATGGCTATAAAAGGTCAATGTCATTGGCCACATGGCTATAAAAGGTCAATGTCATTGGCCACATGGCTATAAAAGGTGAATTTCTTTGGCCACATGGCTATATTAAGTCAATGTCAGCAGCCATATGGCTATATATGGTCAATGTCATTGGCCACATATCTATCGTACAGTAGAATAAGGTCATTGGCCACATGGCCGTATTAGGTCAATGTCCTTAGCCACATGGCTATATTAAGTCAATGTCAGCAGCCATATGGCTATATTTGGTCAATGTCATTGGCCACATATCCATCGTACAGTAGAATAAGGTCATTGGCCACATGGCCATATTAGGTCAATGTCCTTAGCCACATGGCCATATTAGGTCAATGTCATTGGCCACATATCTATTGTACAATAGATCAATGTCATTGGCCACTTGGCCATATTAGGTCACTATCATTGTCCGCATGGCTATATTAGGTCAATATCATTGGCCACATATCCATCATACAGTAGATCAATGTCATTGGCCACTTGGCTATATTAGGTCACTATCATTGGCCCCATGGTCATAGTAGGTCAGCATCAGTGGCCACATGGTCATAGTAGGTCAGCATCAGTGGCCACGTGGCCATATTAGATCAATGATGTCACAAGGATGCCTGTTACTTTGTGTATCTGCATGGTGGCGACTGCCCCAACCACAGTTGATTGGAGGCAGAGGGGAGGAGCGACAGATTCCTTCGGTCCAAACCTGAGCTCGCCCTTGGTCCCGGAGTCTCGGTGTAGTAGATTTTAGTACTCTTGCTACCCTGTGTGCCCTGTAATCCCAAACAAGTGTCCGTGGGAATTGAATCTGTAAGTGCAGAAACCGCTGGGTCCCACAACGAACAGTCACACGGCCTAGGCATTTGGTCATGTGATCTTTGCTGAAAGGGGTGATCATGACTTCACCTTCATCGGAGAGCTCATATCTGGATGGTGTTGGGTGCATTGTAGATATCTTGTATCTGCTTTTTGTGTCATTTCGGATGTGGGGTGTGCAGGGTAGTCAGAGGACTTCTTTTCCTTGGCAAAGTGTCTATCACACTCTTTGGAGGTTTAGGTAGACATGGATGGACACCAGGGGGGGACTGACAACTCATGGGGCCCCCTACTGACCTCGGGCCCTCGGTCAGTGCCTGAGTTCCCAAATGGTCAGTCCGCCCCTGATGGACACACACACACAACGTCCACCAGCCACAAGGCCAGGAGGTAGAAGCTGCTCACTGCTGATCCAGTCCTCTGCTGAGTTCCTCTGGGGCGGTGCAGTCATTGTACCCACATTTGTATGTCCTCTGTGAACAGTCGTTGTGCATGGCTTACATAAACCGACCCCCCGTGGTATCGATATGTGTGACCCCCACGTTCCCTGCAAAGGTGATATATTGTTAAAGTGTATCCAAACCAGGGGCGGACTGACCATTCCAGCACTCAGGCACTGCCCGAGGGCCCAGGGTCAGTAGGGGGCCCCATGAAATGCCCCTGGTAACTTTTATAGGCTTTTTTGGGTGTGCTTTGAGTGTGGGCAAGGACACAGGGGCCCCATGATCCCCTATTGCCTGGGGGCCCCATGCATTTTCAGTCCGGCCCTGATCCAAACCCCGAACGCTGTAACTAAATAAGTGGTTGGAAATGTTTCCGTAAAGTCAAAAAGTTTAATTTGTTCCGTTTTCAATGAAATCAGGAAGGTGTACCCATGTTATTTACTCTCTTGTCACCCTTTCCTGAGCACTGCTCAGAGCAGCTGCATGTTGTCCAACCCAGCAGTGCTCATGAAAGGGTGACACCGCCAAGTCTAAAATGAGAAAGCGTTGTCACCTCCTGCAGCAGGGGAACCTCACACACCGAGGTGACTATGACGCAAAGGGCCAGCGCAGTGTGCGTTCAAAACAGCTGCATGTAATCCAGCCTAGCAGTGCTCAGGAAAGGGTGACAACGCCGAGGCTAAAATGAGAAAGCGTTGTCACCCTTTCCTGAGCACTGTTCAAAACAGCTGCATGTAGTCCAACTCAGCAGTGCTCATGAAAGGGTGACACCGCCAAGGCTAAAATGAGAAAGCGTTGTCACCCTTTCCTGAGCACTGCTAGGCTGGATTATATGCAGCAGTTTTGAATGCACACTGCGCTGGCCCGTTGCGTCATAGTCACCGCGGTGTGTGAGGTTCCCCTGCTGCAGGAGCGTGCACACTTCCACCGGAAGTTCAATGAATGAGTCTTCAGCAGGGGCCAGCAACCTCAGGACTCCAGCTGTGCTGAAACTACAAATCCCATCACTCCTCTGCGTCTGGGAGTCATGCCTGTGGCTGGTAGTATCCTGCATTGCCTCATGGGACTTGTAGTTCCACAGCAGCTGTGTGTGCCAAAGGTGCATACTACCCCTGGCCTATAGGATGTGCACATGGAGAGAAAACCTGTGCAAGGCCATGGAGACAAGTGAGGCAATCTCGCTTTACTTCCCGAGCTCCGCAGGACAAGGTCTGCTTTTGTTTCTTTTGTGAGGGTTTAGTTCTGCTTCAACAAGCCAAAGAAACACTCGACATTTCCTGGCCGGGTTTTATTGAACTTGTTTGCAAAAAGAAAACGTTGTGTTCAGAGTGGAGGAATAGAATGGAGACGTTCAGACAGACGCTGATTGCAGATCCAGGGAGTCTGTTTATTAATGGGAGATGGCAGCTGGGAATAAGTCAGTACACTGGATCGGAAATTGTGAACGGAGAAGTCGGTGTGTCAGTCGGTCCACATCGTACATTGTATGATCTCCCCCCACCTGGGACTAGTGTTTGGTGAGCAGTGCGATGAAATGGCAGACGTGGTCAGAATAGCACCAGTGGCACAGCTCCCGACACAGGACGATGTCTTTTGGTACACTGACTTATGAAGGTCGGTGCTCCCTGTGACTGTGCGTGCAGCCTTGTGCTGCCATCTGTTGGTGTTTTACAGAACTAGTCTCAAAACTTTTTGTTACCCCCTCATATACTGTAAGTCTGATCTTAGTGAGCATAGGCTGCATGCACCTCAAAAATCCCTCTTAGATAAAGAAGGATCTTGGGTTGGGGAGACGCCGCACGTTAAACACAGAATTTACTCTTTTTTTTTTTTTTAAGTCCGCAAACGTGCAAACTACAACGAAAAACCCGTAAGTGAT
This sequence comes from Staurois parvus, assembly GCF_062004578.1. Classification (NCBI taxonomy): domain Eukaryota; kingdom Metazoa; phylum Chordata; class Amphibia; order Anura; family Ranidae; genus Staurois; species Staurois parvus. The sequence continues at coordinate 69,851 of NW_028320677.1, forward strand.
CACAAAAAATGTGCAAGTGCGAACACCACACGAAAAAGTGCACTTAGGGGTGTGTTTGTCCTACCCCCGAAAGGGTTGGACCGTTCGCCTGATCCCCCGGGGCACGAAGCTCCTGACAGGGACAAGGTTCCCATTTGGTCCTCCTGGCCAAAAGGCCTGGTGGACCACCGTTCCTTATGCCCAGCCGAAGCCGGACATCCAGTACTAGGCCAGGGGGTTCTCCCGAAGAGAAAACCCCCTAGGGATCAGGGGAGGAAGGAACCGTAGGGCCACACATCCTCCCCCTAGACTTCAGGTAAGGCCCGAGGACCCACACCCTCCATCCGTGAAAAACACACACATAAGTAAAGTAAAAAGTGACAAAACGTGGGAAGTGCATAATAAATAAGATAAAAGATAAAGTAAAGAAAAAAATAAAAAAGTGGTTCCGTGCCGAATAGTGCACAGACCGGGCCCTGAGGCCCGTAGCAAAAATTGCCCTGGACTTAGCCAAAAGGCCTGGTCCTTAGGGCGCTGTGCAAAAAGAGGTGAAAAACAGTGGCCATGTGTCATCTTCACACCGTGGGGTCCCACACCCAAGTGTTACTAGTGACACCCCTGAGAGCGTCTTCCCCAGGGGGCACTGAGTTTGCGGACTTTTTGCGTCCCCAGCCCCTGGCCAGACCAAGGTAGATCCGTTCAAATCAGGAGGTACTGGGTCTTTCCAGTCTTCTCAGAGGAATTACTCCCGGGGCCCCAGCTTAACTCGTGGCGCTCCCCGGTTTCTGTCCCTCCGGTACTAGCCTTCCGGACCCCCATCATTCCAGTGAGGGTACTATACAACAGCCATCCCCGCAAAGCTAGAATGGCCGGGAGCACCCCCACTGGACACTGATAAGAACAGATACTACACTTGATCTTAGCCAAAAGGCCGAGAAGCGATCTGCCGAAACAATTCAGTTGGTAGTTCTGTCATTTTGAAATTTAGTTGACACTTTGATAGCACTTCCTGCAGAGGTGACACCCAGTGACACCCAGTGAGGTCAGGTCTCCGGGTCTCCTCTATCGATCAGTGGCGGTGAGTTCGCTAGGCGTGTTCTCAGCCGGTTTGTAACCTTCACTCCTCATTGGAGGGAATCTGACATACGGATTTGTAACGTCTCATTTTTTCTCCCTTTAACTACATAAAATGAGAAGAATCCGGAGTATTCTATGTTGGGAGGTTCTGATGAAAGCAGCAAATTGAAGGTATACAAATAAGATAGAAGAAGCCTCCTGCACTTAAATGGAGTCCTGCCCCCAAAAGCTGCTGACACTAACCTTATACCCAATAAGTAAATAAATCAATAAAAATAAACAGTGTAGCGCTATCAAACTAGAACAAATGAATAAGTGATTAAAATACATAAAGTAAATACATAAAGAAGCGTCCCCTTAGTATACACATCGGGGAAGGAATACAAAATGAAATCAATCAATAGTGTCATGCGTGAATTCCCTCTCACAGGGAATATTCAGTGCACAGGGGGAAATGTGCAGCCCTAATTCAATAAAGTGAAAAAAACACAATAGTGCACATCAACTGTGAAAAAAATAAGTTCCAAGATTTAAAAAAAAAACGATGCTTAAAGCGGTCCTCCCACTTCACTCTTCATGCAAATATCGTGCTGTGTACGTGATCCACACGTGACAATCCTGCAATATCCGAAATGCATTTCGGATATTGCAGGATTGTCGCGTGTGGATCACGTACACAGCTCCTCCCCTTCAGTCTTGCATAGGTGTACCGGCTCCTCCCCTTCAGTCTTGCCCAGGTGTGCCAGCTCCTCCCCTTCAGTCTTGCATAGGTGTACCGGCTCCTCCCCTTCAGTCTTGCACAGGTGTACCGGCTCCTCCCCTTCAGTCTTGCACAGGTGTACCAGCTCCTCCCCTTCAGTCTTGCACAGGTGTATCGGCTCCTCCCCTTCAGTCTTGCACAGGTGTATCGGCTCCTCCCCTTCAGTCTTGCACAGGTGTATCGGCTCCTCCCCTTCAGTCTTGCATAGGTGTACCAGCTCCTCCCCTTCAGTCTTGCATAGGTTTACTGGCCCCTCCCCTTCAGTCTTGCACAGGTGTACCGGCTCCTCCCCTTCAGTCTTGCACAGGTATACCTGCTCCTCCCCTCCAGTCTTGCACAGGTATACCTGCTCCTCCCCTCCAGTCTTGCACAGGTGTACCGGCTCCTCCCCTTCAGTCTTGCACAGTAGTATCGGCTCCTCCCCTTCAGTCTTGCATAGGTGTACCAGCTCCTCCCCTTCAGTCTTGCATAGGTTTACTGGCCCCTCCCCTTCAGTCTTGCACAGGTGTACCGGCTCCTCCCCTCCAGTCTTGCACAGGTGTACCTGCTCCTCCCCTCCAGTCTTGCACAGGTGTACGGCTCCTCCCCTTCAGTCTTGCACAGGTGTACCAGCTCCTCCCCTTCAGTCTTGCACAGGTGTACCAGCTCCTCCCCTTCAGTCTTGCACAGGTGTACCAGCTCCTCCCCTTCAGTCTTGCACAGGTGTAGCGGCTCCTCTTCTGGACTGAAATGTCTTCCTCTCATTTCACCGCACACTGGAAGCTTCTCACAAGGTGCATTAGAAGCTGTAGCAAGTCAGGTAGAGCTCCTCCTCATTTCCTGGCTGTAGAACATCCAGCATCATCTAGCTCTTTCCCCCTCCAGCCCCTCTGTCCCTGACCCCACCCCCTTCATTCATTGGATTTCGGTTCATGCAATCCTGTAGGTTTAGCATCACTTGTGGGTGTTACCTAAGCAGGTTTGATATTTGCATAACTCCTCCCAAGAGCCAGCCCACTGCTTGCATTGGGTACAGAACTCAGATAATTGTTCGTCAGAGCATTCGATGATGTCATCGCTGTCAGATCATGTCTGTTTCTTCAGAAATCATTGAAAGATGAATGCAAAGGAAACATCATGTAGATGTATAAGTATTGTGTATATAGAAGTATATAGATATGACCTGTATACCGTGGGGGTTGATTTACTGAAGGCGAATAGACTGTGCACTTTGAAAGTGCAGTTTCTCCAGACCGTAGTAAATGAGGTGGAGCTCATCCAATCACATGCAAGAAAAATTAGCAAAAAAAAGACAACAGCATTTTTGCTTGCACATGATTGGAGGATGGAAGTCAGCAGAGCTTCCCCCTATTTACTAAGCCCTGAAGCAACTGCAAAGTGCACGGTCTATTTGCCTTTAGTAAACCAACCCCTGTATGTTCACCAGCCGATGGGATTGTATTAGATAGACAGCCTGTGAGCTGCTCAGAGTCCTCCATCCCTGGTTCCCCCTCTTTCTGCTCCTCATCCTTCTCTAACTACAACTCCCAGCATCCCCAGCATCTTAGGGGGGTGGGGGGGGTGTCCAGATGGAGCCGAAGTTTGGAGTTGCGAGTGGTGGTTGCAGCACAGGGCACTTTAGAAGAACTCTGGTGGGCGCAGTCCCTCAAGGTGAGGCTTTCTTCAGAAACTCTGAAAATGGGAACAGCTCAGATATGACCAGTGGGGGGCGCTATGTGTTGGGGGGGGGTGCACATTGAGGATTAGTGGGGGGGATATAGAGTGTAAGTCACATGGGGAGCAGGGGGTACAGAGTGTGAGAAAGGCAGGGTGCAGTCAATGCAGAGGGTACACCCCGGACCAGGGGCGGACTGACAACTCATGGGGCCCCCCGGGCAATAGGGGATCATGGGGCTCCTGTGTCCTTGCCCAAACTCAAAAAAGCCTATGAAAAAGGTACCAGGGGCATCTCATGGGGCCCCCTACTGACCCCGGGCCCTTGGGCTGTGCCTGAGTTTCCAAATGGTCAGTCCGCCCCTGCATGGGAGTACAGGAAGGGCAAAGTAGGCTCACCAGAGAGAATGAAGGTCCACTTTAACCTGAATAGAGTCCTACAGAATCCGTCCCTAGGACCCGTTCCCTGCATCCTTGGACCTGTACTGAGGAGCGCCTGGTACAAAAAGGTCATTTCACTTAAAGATCTTTTTGAAACATTTAATGGCCGACGTGTTTCAGGGGAAAGGCTCGCCCTTCTTCAGGGCTTCAGTAGTTCTCGTTATTAGGAATGGTGATGGAATGTATAGGGGACCTGTGAGAAGGATTGATGAAGATCATGTAGAATCGCAGACTTCATCTCATCAAAGAGATGCCAGCTGTGATCTGATTGGCTGCTGTGGCCAAGATGTGAATTATAAGGCCGATGTGTATTGCCAGTTTTCCGGACACCAAGGCAATATTTTCGGCGGCAATATTTTCGGCACACGTGTGTTATGTTCAGCTTGGCCTTTGTAAGGTGTCATCAACGAGCCCCCCGAGCCATCCTTCGGGAAGGAAAGCTTTCTTGGAAGTGGAGACTTGATTCGATGTAGGAAGGGGATTCCTCCCTTTTCATGCGCTTGGGGTGATTGGAGCCGTATTAGTGCATTTGCGACAGGAACAATGGAGTACTGCTCAGACTTGAAGAAGGAACATTCCCCAAAAGCCCCGAAAGTATCACGGACAGGACTCCATTGTTTCTGTCCCTTTTCATGGAAAGTTATAAATGTAACACTTCTCGTTTTTTTTATTTGTTTCATTGTAATGAGCTGTACAGGATTTTGATTTGTTCTGCTTTTTATATTCCTTTGTTAAAGTGCGGATTTAGGCTGCTTTCACATGGCAGAACTTCTAAGATGCACCAAATGCTTTTTAAAAAACGCACAGAACATGTGAAATGCATTGCTTTACAGCGCATAGCAGTGAATAGCTGGTTGTTGAGGACGGCGCGGCGTGCCGGCTAGTCATTGGTTGTTAAGGACGCTGGCGGGTGGTTGTTATGGAGTCAGAACCCATCGGCATCCTTAGCAACCAGCAATAATGCCTCCCCCTACCTCCATAGGGGCCAGCATGTTCCTGCACCTCTTCTGCAGGAGCAATGCTACCACGGGAGAGGGAGGAGACACAGTAGGAAAGCCAGTGGCATCAGCTCCCAGAATGCAAGGGGAGGAGAGGGGGGCCTGCTGGACTAACTGGTGCACAAGGCACAATGGTGAACCTCATGTGTATTTGGGGGGGGGAGTGCAGGGGGGCATTGTGTATATATCCGCTGATTATTAAGGAAGCCGACACGTGCCGGCTCCTTAACAATAAGCTATTCACTGGTTGTTAAGGACACTGGCGGGTGCCCACTCTGTAACAACCAGCATTACTTTGCCATGTGACCCCAAAACAGGTCTGAACAGGTCTGAACAGGTGGTAGTCAGTAGCTGAGGGGACAGACAGCAGGTAAGGTAGCAGTCATAGTCAGAACAGGAGGTCAAACCAGGAATCAGCAGAGACCAGTCATAGTCAGGATCTAGCCAAGATAAAACTGGGAAGCAGCAGAGACCAGCCATGGTCAGGAACTAGCCCAGGTCAGTCTGGGACTCAGCAGAGACCAGCCATGGTCAGGAACTAGCCCAGGTCAGTCTGGGACTCAGCAGAGACAAGCTGTGGTCAAGAACCAGCCAAGGTCAATCTGGGAATCAGCAGAGACAAGCTGTGGTCAAGAACCAGCCAAGGTCAATCTGGGAATCAGCAGAGACAAGCCATGGTCAGGAACTAGCCCAGGTCAATCTGGGAATCAGCAGAGACAAGCCATGGTCAGGAACTAGCCCAGGTCAATCTGGGAATCAGCAGAGACAAGCCATGGTCAGGAACTAGCCAAGGTCAATCTGGGACTCAGCAGAGACAAGCTGTGATCAGGAACTAGCCGAGGCCAAACCATCAGTCAGCAGAGATGAGCCATGGTCAGGATCTAGCCAAGGTCAATCTGGGACTCAGCAGAGACAAGCTATGGTGAGGAACTAGTCGAGGCCAAACCAGGAATCAGCAGACAAGCCGTGGTCAGAAACTAGCCAAGGTCAACCTGAGAATCAGCAGAGACAAGTCATGGTCAGGAATTAGCCAAGGTCAAATGAATCAGCAGAGACAAGGGCAGGACAGGTCAGCAATGGCAAAACAGGTTCTGGGTTCAAGTCGCAGAGCATCATCTGAAGATCATCCAACAACTTTCTGGTTCAGCTCTGTTCCTTAATTAGGCCATCTGGTGCCAAGACTGGGATTAGGTGTGTACCTATCTGCCCATACGTCCATGCTGTGCGCCTGCATGTATTAGGGGATCGGTTGCAGTAATTGGCCCCCCACGCCGTGCCCATCACCCTCCCTGCCCACATCCGATTCACCCAGCTACCTGGGTCACCCCTGCTAGCCTGGGACTGGTGGTACCCCCTTATGCATGGCCCTGCTCCATCATTGGTGTCAATTGGTGGAAGAATGCCCCATGGTCCAGATAAAGGCAATCAAAGGGCCACAATTTGGTTCTATGGGTTCTCAGGTGGGTAATGTACTGATAGGATGAAAGGAGATCAAAGGCCTATTAGAGAACTGAATGGAAGGGGTGCCCGGTGTGGTGTGTCTGAGGATATGTCAGAGTGATGAACCTCAAAAAGCTTCATTTCACCAAAAACGCATTTCCTGGCTAAAGCTCAGCGCTTCCTCCGTTTACGGTGATACATAAATGTTTGACATTTCTCGGTTTACTCTTCCACCCGAGTGTGTCTGTGTGACATGGATACACTCGGGTGGAAGAGTAAACCCAGAAATGTCAAACATTTATGCAACACCATAAACAGTGGAAGTGCTGAGCTTTAGCCAGGAAACACGTCTTTTGTTGAAATGAAGCTTTTCTGAGGTTCATCAGACTTGATGACTTTGACCCGTCCTTAGACCCACCACTCCAGGCATCACCAACGGGCTTTTCTCCTCTCTTCCTACCAGTACATTACTCACCTATTGTAGTGGTGAGTTATGGCCACGAAAGGCGCCTTTTGGTGAAATAAAGCTGCTGGAGGTTCTTCAAACCTAATGATTCCAGCCCATCTTTAGACACAGCACTCCGGGCCCCTCTGCCATTCGGTTCACCGATGGGCGTTTCTCCTCCTCTCATCCTACTAGTTCAATACCTATTTATTGCAGTGGTGAGTTATAGCCACGAAACGTGTCTTTAGGTGAAACAAAGCTGTAACGGAACCGGACCCCGACTGCACTCGGGTATTTCCGTTAGACTCCCGCTTCCCTGTCCGAACACAGATCCCCGGACACCACCGCTGACCATACAAGACGAAACCGCACCAGACTTGTATTAACACAGGAAATGGATTGCTTTATTTTAACACAGACACAAGATATATACACAGGGCGGGGCAAAACATTTAGTAACAAGACACACAGCAGACTCCTCCCACCGAGCCAATACACATAAACACATACATCCCATAATAGTCTGCTGGCAAGCAAGACACAATAGAACAATGGGACCACGTGGCATTAAACAATGAACAACCCCCACACCCCACCTATACATGTCTACTCAATAGCAGGACATTTCACTCTGTACCCCTAACAGGCACAGGGTGACTTACACATAATAGGGATATGGGGAGCTGAGACAGGGGTCTCCCCACCTCTCCAAAGGGGGCTGTGTTCCATGGGCCCCCCACCCAAAGTCACTCCCGTCACAAAAGCTATTTGGTGTTCATTAAACATAATGATTCTGGCCCATCTTTAGAACTATGGCCGGGACAAGTAGTGGGAAGGAGTGTGCAATGATCTACTGTAGGGATGGGGGCTATTTCCTTTTGTTACAAGGCTGACAGGAGTAGTGACAACGGCACCACTACTCCTGTCAGCCCAGTGCTGGGAGCAGCAAGGAGAAGAGGAGAGAGCCGGGACGTGGTGCAGGCTGTGTTCTCACCCCCCCCCCCTTTCTGCCAGTGCAGTGCTCCTGTATTAAAAAGCAGGCGGAGGTGATCAGAGACACACAGGAGCTGCACTGACAGGAAGGAGGTGGGGGAGAGAGCACAGCCTGCACCACTGAGCGCAGAAGTGTCCAGGAGAGAGCTGGGAGTGGAGATCCTTCAACTTAAGCATGTGCCCAGTGTTAAAACTGAGCTGCACAGTGATTATGACAAGCAGGTGACTGCTGGGTGTAGGATGCCATAAACTTGCACATCATGAATGGGGGGGGGGGGGGGGGCAGTTTGGCATCTTTGCCCTGGGCTCTGGATGACTTTGTCCCGGCACCATTTAAAACACCCCACAATGGGCACCTCTGCCTATTGGTTCACCGACGGGCTTTTCCCCTCCTCTCAACCTGCCACACGCGGCATGCATTTTGACCCCCGGTTCACATCTATGCGGGTGGTGCCATTCCACACGAAAATCCGTGCACCTGCACCACCCGCACAGAGAATTGCGGACTCACGGGCGGGTGCCATTAGTTCTAATGGCACGCCGCCCGCAATGGGAAACGGAACCGTACTGGGGACCTCGGCTGTGTTTTCCAAACTAGTGCAGGGACTTCTTTCCCTGCGTGCCTGCGCAAAACGCAGCCCGCATGGCCACATAGGTGTGAACCTAGGGTTAAACTTGCCACTTCGGCACCACGTCTGCTCGTAGGTGGGCGGCCAGGCAAGAGGTTTTGGAAAAATACGGATCAACTGCCTAATTTTACCAACCCCCCCTTACTGGATGCGATTGGGAAAGGAACCTAAAATTTCAGTAAAGTTTTTCCATATCAGTATATTTGCAGGAAAATCTATTTCACTGAAATCCTTCCCTCTTTCATACTCTCTATGCTGTGCGTCAGGCAAGATGGCGGCACACAATGGAACGGTAACCAGGTCTCTGCGGACAGGCCGGAGAAGAGTTCTTGTTCACTTGTTGTTCATTGTGAGTTGTACAGATGTGGAATATCTTCCATTTGGCGGCAGTTCCTGTACACGGTGGAGGAAGGCGTATTACGGGTTGATGTATCCATGCCTACGGAAGGAGGTGACATTTATTGCACAAGGCGCTGCGCACTTTTATTGGCTGCGGTCTCAGAGAGCGCCGAGTTTGATAGAGTGTTGATTTGTCCCAGAATGCCGCGTTCAGCCGCGTGGAGATACAATCACATATCGCTCTGATCAAACACAATTGCGATGTTCTCATTTCCTGCGCTGGGCGGTGATGGCGGCCGTCTCCCTTGAACGCCGCGCTCAGGAATGTTGCGTCCCGCCGATTGTTGGTGACATTACAATAAAAGTGCTTTTCACGATTGTTCCAGCCTTTATAACACACAGTGGTCACTTTGCGCCATTATGTGGAGGGGGGGGGGGTGACTGACCGCCATGAGGACAATGACTCTAGACTGGAGGGACTTTTTTCAAGCAGGCAGGTCATAGACGGGTCGAAATCTGAAAGTTCTGTCGAGCAAAAAACTAAGTCAGCGGATACGGTTCTGCCATCAATTGTTTCATTTTTAAAAATAAAAATCCGTCGTGTTGGACTGGGCACTTGTGATGGCGGCACGAAAATCACATGTCGCCAGGTCCTTTCTTTCTCAGAGAATAGGTGCAGGAACTGCCCTTTTACACTGTCCTTTGGTTCCACCCCCTACTTACTTCCAAGCACCGTTCCTTGGTACCACCCCCTACCCAACTCCAAGCACCGTTCCTTGGTACCACCCCCTACCCACCTCCAAGCACCATTCCTTGGTTCCACCCCCTACCCAACTCCGAGCACCATTCCTTGGTTCCACCCCCTACCCACCTCCGAGCACCATTCCTTGGTACCACCCCCTACCCAACTCCAAGCACCGTTCCTTGGTACCACCCCCTACCCAACTCCAAGCACCATTCCTTGGTTCCACTCCTACCCACCTCTGAGTACCACTCTTTGGTTCCACCCTCTACCCACCTCCGAGCACCATTCCTTGGTTCCACTCCTACCCACCTCTGAGTACCACTCTTTGGTTCCACCCTCTACCCACCTCCGAGCACCATTCCTTGGTTCCACCCTCTACCCAACTCCGAGCACCATTCCTTGGTTCCACCCTCTACCCAACTCTGAGCACCATTCCTTGGTTCCACTCCCTACCCACCTCCGAGTACCGTTCCTTGGTTCCATCCCCTACCCACCTCCGAGCACCATTCCTTGGTACCACCCCCTACCCAACTCCGAGCACCATTCCTTGGTTCCACTCCCTACCCACCTCCGAGTACCGCTCTTTGGTTCCACCCTCTACCCACTTCCGAGTACCGTTCCTTGGTTCCACCCCATACCTACCTCTGAGCATCGTTCCTTGGTTCCACCCCATACCTACCTCTGAGCATCGTTCCTTGGTTCCACCCCATACCCACCTCCAAGCACCATTCCTTGGTTGCACCCCCTACCCACCTCCAAGCACCATTCCTTGGTTCCACCCTCTACCCACCTCCAAGCTCCGCTCTTTGATTCCACCCCCTACCCACCTCCGTGCACCATTCCTTGATTCCACCCCCTACCCACCTCCGAGCACCGTTCCTTGGTTCCACCCCCTACCCACCTCCAAGCACCGCTCTTTGATTCCACCCCCTACCCACCTCCGTGCACCGTTCCTTGATTCCACCCCCTACCCACCTCCGTGCACCACTCCTTGATTCCACCCCCTACCCACCTCCAAGCACCATTCTTTGGTCCTACCCCCTACCCACCTCCAAGCACCATTCTTTGGTCCCACCCCCTACCCAGCTGTCAGTGCCACCCTTTAGAGAATACAGAAACAATACAGTTTGCATGGAATTTGTTATTAATGACAAAAAAAGCAGTAAAATCGATCCTCTGCGACCAGCAACAATAGACCCCCCCAGCAACTAAATACCCTCCCAGCAACAACAGACCCCAGGAAGCAACAACAGATCTGCCCGCAGCTAGCATCAGTAGGCGCTCCAGCAACAAAAGACCCCTCTCCTAACAGTAGATTACTCCAAGCAACAACTGACCCCGCCAGCAATAGATCCCCACCAGCAACAATAGACCTCCCCAACATCAAAAGACCCCCTCAAAAAATGGACCCCCTCCAGCGACAATAGATCTCCCAGCAGGCAGCATCAATGGACCCTGTAGTACACCCCAGCACCCCTTGTCATTACATACATTAAGTGCTGGAGGTGCTGGAACTGCTTTCCCGCTGCCGAAAACCCCCGTGTGACGCAGCTGGCAAACTAATGATGAAAAAACGAACGATTCAAATTTCTCATTCGGTTTTCGCGTCGTCTATTTCCGGCTTTACTATGTATCTATGTAACTATTTTCTTAACCACTTCCAGTCCCCCCCCCCCCCCCCCCGGACACTTTCCCCCCCCTTCCAGTCCGGACACTTTCCCCCCCCTTCCAGTCCGGACACTTTCCCCCCCTTCCAGTCCGGACACTTTCCCCCCCTTCCAGTCCAGACGCTTTCACCCCCTTCCAGTCCGGACGCTTTCCCCCCTTCCAGTCCGGACACTTTCCCCCCCTTCCAGTCCAGACGCTTTCACCCCCTTCCAGTCCGGACGCTTTCCCCCCTTCCAGTCCGGACACTTTCCCCCCTTCCAGTCCGGACACTTTCCCCCCCTTCCAGTCCAGACGCTTTCACCCCCTTCCAGTCCGGACGCTTTCCCCCCTTCCAGTCCGGACACTTTCCCCCCTTCCAGTCCGGACACTTTCCCCCCCTTCCAGTCCGGACGCTTTCCCCCCCTTCCAGTCCAGACGCTTTCCCCCCCTTCCAGTCCAGACGCTTTCCCCCCCTTCCAGTCCGGACACTTTCCCCCCTTCCAGTCCGGACACTTTCCCCCCTTCCAGTCCGGACGCTTTCACCCCCTTCCAGTCCGGACACTTTCACCCCCTTCCAGTCTGGACACTTTCCCCCCCTTCCAGTCCGGACACTTTCACCCCCCCTTCCAGTCCGGACACTTTCACCCCCTTCCAGTCCGGACACTTTCAACCCCCTTCCAGTCCAGACACTTTCACCCCCTTCCAGTCCGGACACTTTCACCCCCTTCCAGTCCGGACGCTTTCCCCCCCTTCCAGTCCGGACACTTTCACCCCCTTCCAGTCTGGACACTTTCCCCCCCTTCCAGTCCGGACACTTTCACCCCCCCTTCCAGTCCGGACACTTTCACCCCCCCTTCCAGTCCGGACACTTTCCCCCCCTTCCAGTCCGGACACTTTCCCCCCCTTCCAGTCCGGACACTTTCCCCCCCTTCCAGTCCGGACACTTTCACCCCCTTCCAGTCCGGACACTTTCCCCCCCTTCCAGTCCGGACACTTTCCCCCCCTTCCAGTCCGGACACTTTCCCCCCTTCCAGTCCGGACACTTTCACCTCCTTCCGGTCCGGACACTTTCACCTCCTTCCGGTCCGGACACTTTCACCTCCTTCCGGTCCGGACACTTTCACCTCCTTCCGGTCCGGACACTTTCCCCCCCTTCCAGTCCGGACACTTCCCCCCCCTTCCAGTCCAGACACTTTCACCCCCTTCCAGTCCGGACACTTTCCCCCCTTCCAGTCCGGACACTTTCCCCCCCCTTCCAGTCCGGAAACTCCCCCCCCCCCCCCCCCCCAGGCCAATTTTCAGCTTTCATCGCTATCACACTCTGAATGACAATTGCGCGGTCATGCAACACTGTACCCATATGAATTTTTTAGCATTTTTTTGAGACAGATAAAGCTTTATTTTGGTGATATTTATTCACCGCTGGGAGTTTTATTTTTTTTGCTATATAAATGAAAATGTCCAAAAATTTTGAAAAAAAGTGTTTTTCTTATAAAATTTTGCAAATAAATAATATTTCATCATAAATCTTGGCCAAAATTTATTCTGTTATCTTTTGAGTAAAAAAAAAAATAACCCAAATGAGTTTATAACCAAAAATTATAATTTTTAAAAACATTTTTTACATTATTATTTTATTTTTTTATATTATTATTTGTGGGTTTTTTTTTTTACATACTGTCACCCTATCAGTACAGTGTTACCATGGTGACACTGTACTACTTGTGGGGGGTGATGAAGATTTTTTTTTTACACTGATTGCTTTTACACCCATAAAGGCTGTAAGAGGAATCATTTCTCCGCTCTGGCTGCATTCCTGCAGCCATTGAGAAATACTGTGTGAGCTGTGATTGGTCACAGCTTGTCACATGGTACAAGGCTGTTGTAAATGGCCCTGTACCATGTGATCTCTGTGATCATTCACAGATTTCACACATAGTAAGCAATGATGTCAGAAGTGACATCTTGCTTACTACTCTGCATGTGATCACTGATTGGCCAATCAGTGATCACATGATCGGGACCTCGGACAGAGGGTCTCGTACAGCGATTGGTGTTCCACTGTGTCTGGAGGACACAGCGGGCACCGGAACGCGGTGCTGCGCGCTCCCAGGGAGCGCATACAAGCAGGGGGCGGGGAGGCCGTTTACAAACGGCCACCCGACTCTGCACTGCCACCCTCTGGCCGTTTATATACAATGGCCGGACGAGAAGTGGTTAAAATCTGGACGCGCGATGAGAATACCAGACAAATAATCGTCCATTTTTTTTTTGCATGTTAGTCTCACATCAAAAATGAAGGGGTTACTAGAGGTTAGAATATTCTCGTATGACAGAATACACATTGGGGCGTGATGTCACACATTGTAATGTATTTCTGTTGTATTTTTGGACAAAAACTGTACAAGTTAAATGGAAATCGTACGATCTGGTATCCTAGGAGAAAATGTTTGTGCCTTTGAATAATTTCACACGATATCTGTGTACTAATGATCAGATTGCCGTACGATCGTCCGATATTCTGATCAGGTGTACTAGGCTTTAAAGCAGGGATCTCCAAACTGCGGCCCGTGGGCTGAATGTGGCCCTTTGCTTGCTTTTATACGGCCCTTGGGGCACTTTTCCTTTCACTGATACGAATCACCCTTCCTTCCACTGACACCAATGATGGGGCACCATTCCTTCCACCGACACCAGTGATGGGGCACTATTCCTCCCACCGGCACCAATGATGGGGCACTATTCCTCCCACTGACACCAATGATGGGGCACTATTCCTCCCACTGACACCAATGACGGGGAACTATTCCTCCCACTGACACCAATGACGGGGAACTATTCCTCCCACTGACACCAGTGATGGGGCACTATTCCTCCCACCGGCACCAATGATGGGGCACTATTCCTCCCACCGGCACCAATGATGGGGCACTATTCCTCCCACCGGCACCAATGATGGGGCACTATTCCTCCCACTGACACCAATGACGGGGAACTATTCCTCCCACTGACACCAGTGATGGGGCACTATTCCTCCCACTGACACCAATGATGGGGCACTATTCCTCCCACTGACACCAATGACGGGGAACTATTCCTCCCACTGACACCAATGATGGGGCACTATTCCTCCCACTGACACCAATGATGGGGCACTATTCCTCCCACTGACACCAATGATGGGGCACTATTCCCCCACTGGCACCAATGATGGGGCACTATTCCTCCCACTGATACCAATGATGGGGCACTATTCCTCCCACTGACACCAATGACGGGGAACTATTCCTCCCACTGACACCAGTGATGGGGCACTATTCCTCCCACTGATACCAATGATGGGGCACTATTCCTCCCGCTGACACCAATGACGGGGAACTATTCCTCCCACTGATACCAATGATGGGGCACTATTCCTCCCACTGACACCAATGATGGGGCACTATTCCTCCCACTGACACCAATGATGGGGCACTATTCCTCCCACTGACACCAATGATGGGGCACTATTCCTCCCACTGACACCAATGATGGAGCACTATTCCTCCCACTGACACCAATGATGGGGCACTATTCCTCCCGCTGACACCAATGATGGGGCACTATTCCTCCCACTGACACCAACGATGGGGCACTATTCCTCCCGCTGACACCAATGATGGGGCACTATTCCTCCCACTGACACCAATGATGGGACACTATTCCTCCCACTGACACCAATGATGGGGCACTATTCCCCTCACTGACACCAATGATGGGGCACTATTCCTCCCACTGACACCAATGATGGGGCACTATTCCTCCCACTGATAGCAGAAATGGGGAACTAATCAGCTTTCAGGTTTTTATTGCCAAAGCTTCATTGAAGAAGCTGAAGCTAGAAGCTGATTGGCTGCCATGCACAGCTGCACCAGATCCCGGGTGCTCCAGTTTTAGTAAACCCCCCCATCCTGTCTTGGGGTGACAACACTCACTATCTATGGAGGAGCAATGTTGTCACCCCAGGGCACTACAAACACCTGCCCCTGTCCTCATCTCCATAACATAGGTGGGAGGTGTTCTGTAGTCCACACTGACAGGAGTGCAGCACAGGAAGCTGTCCTCTCTCTGGAGTTCTGGCGGGATCAAAAAGATATAACGAATCACTTTTAATTGTAACCGTAACAAACAGACCAAAAAGTGCGACTACGAAATAAACTGGGAACCCTCTTCTCTGCGCTGCGCCCCTGATTGGACGATTACCTACTGGCGCACTTCATCCGCCCTCTGAAATCAAAATAAAAGAACTCATCAGCGGAGAGGCCGAGCGGAGTCTGCTGAACGCTGGGAGCATTGTGCGCTGCCCGCGGACGGCAATCACGGCTGCCATGGTAACGCGCCACTCCACAAACACACATTTTGTTCCAAAAACTGCAGAAATGTTTGCGCTGATGTTCGTTCCCAGACTGCAGAGCGGCGAGAGAGACGGGAGGCACAACGCCATCCGCCGCTTCCCACGGCCAGTAACGCGGGATTTTATTACCTGGCAAGGGGGGAGGGGGGGTCAGGTGCGTGATCTGGAATCGCACGTCGCTTGTCTGATGTCGGTTATTCTGCTCGCTGCAATTCTGTGTTTTATGACATTCGCTACAATTATTATTATTATTATTATTATTATACAGGATTTATATATTATTATTATTATTATTATTATCATACAGGATTTATATATTATTATTATTATTATTATTATTATTATTATCATACAGGATTTATATATTATTATTATTATTATTATTATACAGGATTTATATATTATTATTATTATTATTATTATTATTATTATTATACAGGATTTATATATTATTATTATTATACAGGATTTATATAATATTATTATTATTATTATACAGGATTTATATTATTATTATTATTATACAGGATTTATATATTATTATTATTATTATTATTATACAGGATTTATATATTATTATTATTATTATACAGGATTTATATATTATTATTATTATTATTATTATTATTATTATCATACAGGATTTATATATTATTATTATTATTATACAGGATTTATATATTATTATTATTATTATTATCATACAGGATTTATATATTATTATTATTATTATTATACAGGATTTATATATTATTATTATTATTATTATTATTATTATCATGCAGGATTTATATATTATTATTATTATCATACAGGATTTATATATTATTATTATTATTATTATTATACAGGATTTATATATTATTATTATTATTATTATACAGGATTTATATATTATTATTATTATACAGGATTTATGGCGCCAACAGTTTGCTCAGCGCTGTACAATTTAGGAAGTTACAATGTATTTATATTATATACAGTATATATTACATTAATGACTCTGTATTTACTTTAGAGTGTAAGCTCCCAGGATCAGCCCCTCCCTCCTAGATTGTAAGCTCCCAGGATCAGGGCCCTCCTATCCCTCTTGTATTGAACTGTATTGTTGCTGTATTGTCTCCCATTATATTGTACAGTGCTGAGCACACTGTTGGCACCATAAATCCTGTATAATAATAATATAAATCCTGTATAATAATAATAATAATAATATAATAATAATACAGTATATATTACATTAGTTACTTTGTATTTATTTTATATATGATATTTTCTACTCTGTATAGATAGTAATTATACAGATACCTGGGGGGGATAGACTTGCTCCTTGTGTGCAGAGCCTCTACTTTCTGCTTTGTAAATGACACCAATAATTTGGGGGGTTCTTCCTACACTGACACCATTAAAGTGAAGGGGGGGGGTATTCTCCCATTGATACCAATAATTTGGGGGCTCTTCTTCTATTGAAAGCAATAAAGTGGGGGGAGGCTACTCTCCCACTGCCACCAATAATTTGGGGGGGATATCCCACTGATGCAAATAATTTGGGGGGATATTCTCCCACTGACACCAATAATTTGGGGGGATATTCTCCCACTGACACAAATAATTTTGGGGGATATTCTCCCACTGATACCAATAATTTGGGGGGCTCTTCTTCCATTGAAACCAATAAAGTGGAGGGAGGCTATTCTACCACTGACACCAATAATTTGGGGGGATATTCTCCCACTGACACCAATAATTTGGGGGGATATTCTCCCACTGACACCAATAATTTGGGGGGATAGTCTCCCACTGATACCAATGATTTGGGGGGATATTCTCCCACTGACACCAATAATTTGGGGGGATAGTCTCCCACTGATACCAATGATTTGGGGGGATATTCTCCGACTGACACCTATTATTTGGGGGGATATTCTCCCACTGACACCTAATATTTGGGGGGATATTCTCCCACTGACACCTAATATTTGGGGGGATATTCTCCCACTGACACTAATAATTTGGGGGGATATTCTCCCACTGATACCAATAATTTGGGGGATATTCTCCCACTGACAATATTTTGGAGTCTTTTCTCCTACTGAGGGCTGTGCATTATCCTACTGACACCAATGAATTGGGAAGTCATACTCCCACTGAGGGCCATGATTCCACTGACACCAATGAATTGGGAAGTTATACTCCCACTGAGGGCCATGATTCCACTGACACCAATGAATTGGGAAGTTATACTCCCACCGAGGGCCATGATTCCACTGACACCGACGGTATAGTTTATTTTTGCACCCACTGACTCCTATAATAGAACTGATGTTCAGCACTGACTCACCAGCACTGTAGGGGGCACTGCGCCCTACTCCTGACTCCTGCACTACATGACACACTGATAGTGTTGCTGACTGCTCAGTATTCCCCGGTGAAGCTCCTCCTGAAGGTCGGGTGAAGCTCCTCCTGCAGGTCGGCTCAGACTTATCTCTCCATCTCTAGTCAGTGTGCAGAAATGGAAGGGAAGAGTCTCACTTCTGATGTCCTGAGGAGGACACGTTGGTGTCAGTGAGCTGGGGTCAGTTATTCCCGAGGATTTTTTTGGAATGTGAGTACACCCAGACTCTGCGTATCTTGGTCCACCTACCACCTCGCCGCACTCAGGTGTCTCTCCCGGGAGGTATGTACTATGGGATGTTGTATTATGGGATATTGGGAGGTGACTGAACTCAGCGATGGTTACATTGTACAATGTCTGGTTGCAGTTTTGTTACCGACTCCCCTACAGGGGCAATTTTTTCATTGCCAAATTTGCATTTTCTGCTAGAAATTACTTTACCCCCCCAAACAAGTATATACACTATATTGCCCAAAGTATTGGCCCCACCCTCCAAATCATGTGATTCAGGTGTCCCAATCCCCTCCATATCATGTGATTCAGGTGTTCCAATCCCCTCCCAATCATGTGATTCAGGTGTTCCAATCCCCTCCCAATCATGTGATTCAGGTGCTCCAATCCCCTCCCAATCATGTGATTCAGATGTTCCAATCCCCTTCATATCATGTGATTCAGGTGTTCCAATCCCCTCCATATCATGTGCTTCAGGTGTTCTAATCTCCTCCCAATCATGTGATTCAGGTGTTCCCATCCCCTCCATATCATGTGATTCAGGTGTTCCAATCCCCTCCCAATCATGTGATTCAGATGTTCCAATCCCCTTCATAACATGTGATTCAGATGTTCCAATCCCCTTCATATCATGTGATTCAGATGTTCCAATCCCCTTCATATCATGTGATTCAGGTGTTCCAATCCCCTTCATATCATGTGATTCAGGTGTTCCAATCCCCTTCATATCATGTGATTCAGGTGTTCAAGTCCCCTCCCTATCATGTGATTCAGGTGTTCCTATCCCCTCCCTATCATGTGATTCAGGTGTTCCAATCCCCTCCATGGACTCAGGTGTATACAATCCATCCCCTAGGCATGCAGACGGCTTCTACAAACATTGGTGAAAGAATGGGTCGCTCTCAGGAGCTCAGTGACTCCAAGAGTGGTCCCGTGATAGGTGGCCACCTGGGCAATAAGTCCATCCGTGACATTTCCTGGCTACTAAATATTCCACGTTCCACTGTTAGTGGGATTATAACAAAGTGGAAGCCACTGGGAACAACAGCAACTCAGCCACCAAGTGGTAGGCCACGTCACATGACAGGGCGGGGTCAGCGCATGCTGAAGCGCACAGTGCGCAGAAGTCGCCAACTGTCTGCAGAGTCAATAGCTAAAGACCTCCAAACTTGGTGTGGCCTTCAGATGAGCCCAACAACAGTGCGTAGAGAGCTTCATGGAATGGGTTTCCATGGCCGAGCAGCTGCATCCAAGCCTTCCATCACCAAGTGCAATGCAAAGCGTCGGATGCCGTGGTGTAAAGCACACCGCCACTGGACTCTAGAGCAGTGGAGACGTGTTCTCTGGAGGGACCAATCACACTTCTCTGTCTGGCAGTCTGATGACCATGTCTGGGTTTGGCAGTTGCCAGGAGAACAGTACTTGCCTGACTGCATTGTGCCAAGTGTAAAGTTTGGTGGAGGGGGGATTATGGGGTGGGGTTATTTTTCAGGGGTTGGGCTTGACCCCTAGTTCCCAGTGAAGGGAACTCTAAAGGCGACATTTTGGACAATTTCATGCTCCTAACTTTGTGGGAGGAGTTTGGGGATGGCCCCTTCCTGTTCCAACATGACTGCCCGCCAGTGCACAAAGCAAGGTCCATAAAGACATGGAGGAGCCAGTTTGGGGTGGAGGAACTTGACTGTCCTGCACAGAGTCCTGACCTCAACCCCATAGAACACCTTTTTACCCAGTTTGTTGGTAAAATACGAGGTTACATCGAGTAAAAAGATACCAAACATATCAAGCTTTATATTTCGGCATGCCTGTTCAGTCGCAGAAAACGACCCATATTAGGTGATGCTTTAAAAGCTTTTATGGGTTATCATTATAGAGATGACTGTGAATTATCCTCGAATTATGGATCTCTCACCGACATTCATGTTGAAATTTGTATTTATTTTATGTAATCCTTTTTTTTTACACTTTTTTTTTTACTGTATTGCTATAGCAAGGGGCTAACAAGCCCTGGATGTGATAGAGTGAGCAGGTGACAGGTCCTCTTTATGGTCTATTATACCCCCAATGTTCCCCCGTCCTCCAGTGCAGCTAATCAAGCACAGATCATGCTTGAATAGCTGCATCCTGGCATGGCCCCTGAATCCATTTATGACACCAATAGGACCAGCATGGCCCCTGCGTACATCTCTGATACCAATAAGACTGCCAAAGTCCTTGCATCCATCTCTGACACCAATAGGACCAGCATGGCCCCTGCGTCCATCTCTGACACCAGTAGGACTGGCATGGCCCCTGCATCCATCTCTGACACCAATAGGACCAGCATGGCCCCTGCGTCCATCTCTGACACCAATAGGACCAGCATGGCCCCTGCGTCCATCTCTGACACCAATAGGACCGGCATGGCCCCTGCGTCCATCTCTGACACCAATAGGACCGGCATGGCCCCTGCATCCATCTCTGACACCAATAGGACCAGCATGGCCCCTGCGTCCATCTCTGACACCAATAGGACCAGCATGGCCCCTGCTTCCATCTCTGACACCAATAGGACCAGCATGGCCCCTGCGTCCATCTCTGACACCAATAGGACCAGCATGGCCCCTGCTTCCATCTCTGACACCAATAGGACCAGCATGGCCCCTGCGTCCATCTCTGACACCAATACGACCAGCATGGCCCCTGCGTACATCTCTGATACCAATAAGACTGGCATAGTCCCTGCGTCCATCTCTGATACCAATAAGACTGGCATAGTCCCTGCGTCCATCTCTGACACCAATAGGACCAGCATGGCCCCTGCTTCCATCTCTGACACCAATAGGACCGGCATGGCCCCTGCGTCCAGCTCTGACACCAATAGGACCAGCATGGCCCCTGCTTCCATCTCTGACACCAATAGGACCGGCATGGCCCCTGCTTCCATCTCTGACACCAATAGGACCGGCATGGCCCCTGCTTCCATCTCTGACACCAATAGGACCGGCATGGCCCCTGCGTCCAGCTCTGACACCAATAGGACCAGCATGGCCCCTGCGTCCATCTCTGACACCATTGATGGTGATTTTCTATCTCAGTCCTAGACGTGGATTATTGTGTGATTAGCCTTCTATCTGCTGGTGACTTCCCTGACACCACGAAGGCGGGGAGGTGAAGGATTGGAGGTGAAGGATTGGAGGTGAAGGATTGGAGGTGAAGATTCAAGGTGAAGGATTGGAGGTGAAGGAATGAAGGTGAAGGATTCGAGGTGAAGGATTCGAGGTGAAGGATTCGAGGTGAAGGATTCGAGGTGAAGGATTCGAGGTGAAGATTCGAGGTGAAGGATTGGAGGTGAAGATTCGAGGTGAAGGATTGGAGGTGAAGGATTGGAGGTGAAGGAATGAAGGTGAAGGATTCGAGGTGAAGGATTCAAGGTGAAGGATTGGAGGTGAAAGATTCGAGGTGAAGATTTGATGTGAAGGATTGGAGGTGAAGGAATGAAGGTGAAGGATTGGAGGTGAAGGATTCGAGGTGAAGATTTGAGGTGAAGATTTGATGTGAAGGATTGGAGGTGAAGGATTGGAGGTGAAGGATTGGAGGTGAAGGATTGGAGGTGAAGATTGGAGGTGAAGGATTCGAGGTGAAGGAATGAGGGTGAAGGATTCGAGGTGAAGATTCGAGGTGAAGGATTGGAGGTGAAGGATTGGAGGTGAAGATTCGAGGTGAAGGATTGGAGGTGAAGGATTCGATGTGAAGGACTTGAGGTGAAGGATTCGATGTGAAGGAATGAAGGTGAAGGATTGGAGGTGAAGATTCGAGGTGAAGATTCGATGTGAAGGATTGGAGGTGAAGGATTGGAGGTGAAGGAATGAAGGTGAAGGAATGAAGGTGAAGGATTCGAGGTGAAGATTGGAGGTGAAGATTGGAGGTGAAGATTCGAGGTGAAGGATTGGAGGTGAAGATTCGAGGTGAAGGATTGGAGGTGAAGGATTCGAGGTGAAGATTCGAGGTGAAGGATTCGAGGTGAAGGATTCGAGGTGAAGGATTCGTCATGTTTGGACGGTTGGGAGTGACATTGTGTGACATGGAATTCCCCTTTTATTCCGGAGTGATGAAGGTGTCAGGTGACCGCACGGTCACGGTGTGTGCCGAGCCGCTCACTTCACTTGCATACCAACTGAGTCCATGTGTATGTATGGCCTGCGCCTTCGTTTTATACGGTCACGTCTCACCTTCACTCTCCCAGCCTTTCATTTCCTCTGCGGATGTTCGGGGAGACACAGGAGATCGATGTGATTGTGTCTTCAATAACATCTCCGCCTGCCGACTGGATCTGAAAGTTTCATTCTACCTCCCCCCTCATCACCACGGTAACACAACTTTGAAATACAAGTTTTCCATATTCATGTCATTACTGGGTCTCTGTGCATCTCTATGCAATGTGGGCAGATCGTGGATGGTGGGAGGGGCTGGAAAGGTGCTGTACTTGGCTCCCTGAAAACATCAGAGCACCCTGCCTCAGTACTCCGCTCAGGAGCCCACAGCCCTGGTGCAAGTAGTAGGAGGAGTTATGCCTGCTTGTCTGAAGCCGGTTGTATTTGCATAAGTAACGCCCACATGTGATACTGAGTCTCCATGATTGAAAGAACTGAAATCCAATAAATAAAAGGGGCGGGGTCAGGGGTTGTCAGGCTGGGGAGGAAAGTGCTAGATGATGCTGGACGTCCCCCAGCCTGGAAATGAGGCGGAGCTCTATCTAACTGGCTGCAGCTTCTAATGCACATTGTGAGAACCTCCCAGTGTGCCGTTACATCCGAGTAACCAGGGGAGGAGCCGGTACACCTGTGCAAGACTGAAGGGGAGGAGCCGGTACACCTGTGCAAGACTGAAGGGGAGGAGCCGATACACCTGTGCAAGACTGAAGGAGAGGAGCCAGTACACCTGTGCAAGACTGAAGGGGAGGAGCCGGTACACCTGTGCAAGACTGAAGGGGAGGAGCCGGTACACCTGTGCAAGACTGAAGGGGAGGTGCCGCTACACCTGTTCAAGACTGAAGGGGAGGAGCCAGTACACCTGTGCAAGACTGAAGGGGGGGATTTAGGTTAGTTTTTATTTGAATAGAGAGGAAGATATTGAGGGCATCACACAGCAGGCCTGGATCTAGGGGGGTTCTGGAGTGGGTGGGGTCCCCCCTCCCCCCCAGATTTCAGGGATATGATGTATGGGGGACTCTGATAGGGACTATGATGTATGGGGGACTCTGATAGGGACTGTGATGTATGGGGGGCTCTGATAGGGACTATGATGTATAGGGGGCTCTGATAGGGACTGTGATGTATGGGGGGCTCTGATAGGGACTGTGATGAATGGGGGGCTCAGATAGGGACTATGATGTATGGGGGACTCTGATAGGGACTGTGATGTATGGGGGACTCTGATAGGGACTGTGATGTATGGGGGGCTCTGATAGGGACTATGATGTATGGGGGGCTCTGATAGGGACTGTGATGTATGGGGGGCTCTGATAGGGACTGTGATGAATGGGGTGCTCAGATAGGGACTATGATGTATGGGGGACTCTGATAGGGACTGTGATGTATGGGGGACTCTGATAGGGACTGTGATGTATGGGGGACTCTGATAGGGACTGTGATGTATGGGGGACTCTGATAGGGACTGTGATGTATGGGGGACTCTGATAGGGACTGTGATGTATGGGGGGCTCTGATAGGGACTGTGATGTATAGGGGACTCTGATAGGGACTATGATGTATGGGGGGCTCTGATAGGGACTGTGATGTATGGGGGGCTCTGATAGGGACTGTGATGAATGGGGGGCTCAGATAGGGACTGTGATGTATGGGGGACTCTGATAGGGACTGTGATGTATGGGGGGCTCTGATAGGGACTGTGATGTATGGGGGACTCTGATAGGGACTGTGATGTATGGGGGGCTATGATGTACAGAAGTATGTAGTCTGCTCCACCTTTATCTGTATAGGGAAGGG
The DNA here is from genome assembly GCF_062004578.1 of Staurois parvus. Lineage (NCBI taxonomy): Eukaryota > Metazoa > Chordata > Amphibia > Anura > Ranidae > Staurois > Staurois parvus. Next base: position 94,003 of record NW_028320677.1, read on the forward strand.
AGGTCTCCCCACATATGTAGTCTGCTCCACCTTTATATGGAGAGGGAAGGGAGATCTCCCCCACATATGTAGTCTGCTCCACCTTTATATGGAGAGGGAAGGGAGATCTCCCCCACATATGTAGTCTGCTCCACCTTTATGTGGAGAGGGAAGGGAGGTCTCCCCACATATGTAGTCTGCTCCACCTTTATATGGAGAGGGAAGGGAGATCTCCCCCACATATGTAGTCTGCTCCACCTTTATCTGTGTAGGGAAGGGAGGTCTCCCCACATATGTAGTCTGCTCCACCTTTATCTGTATAGGGAAGGGAGGTCTCCCCACATATGTAGTCTGCTCCACCTTTATATGGAGAGGGAAGGGAGGTCTCCCCCACGTATGTAGTCTGCTCCACCTTTATATGGAGAGGGAAGGGAGGTCTCCCCACATATGTAGTCTGCTCCACCTTTATCTGTGTAGGGAAGGGAGGTCTCCCCACATATGTAGTCTGCTCCACCTTTATCTGTATAGGGAAGGGAGGTCTCCCCACATATGTAGTCTGCTCCACCTTTATCTGTATAGGGAAGGGAGGTCTCCCCCACGTATGTAGTCTGCTCCACCTTTATATGGAGAGGGAAGGGAGGTCTCCCCCACATATGTAGTCTGCTCCACCTTCATGTGGCTCGGGGGTCCCATGGGTACACGGGAGGTTTGGGGTCGATCTAGGACGGTTTCTCGTTCTTCGTTTGTTCTGGAAGCCATCAGAGATGAGCCGGGTGGCTGATTCTTGGCTCCGGCTCCGCCTTTGTCCGATGTTCTTCTCTCGGCGTGCTGCTCAGTCCCATCCTTATCTCCTGCAGGGACTGGAATGTTTGGCCCCTTGTGGTCCCATGTGGCCCTCTGTGCTTGGCTCCTCTTGTGTGTTTGATGTGTGTCCAGTTCCCTCCATCTCCCTCCCGTACAATGGCTCCTCTCAGATCTCATATTTTGGGGCCCGTCCCTGTATTCTGCCTTCAGGTGGCCCCCGAGCTCCAGGCACAGGGTCATCTTTGTTTTCTCGGCTCTCAGTGTTCGGATGAAGAAGTCGGCGTTGCTTGTAGGAATGTTCTTTGTTGTTGTTGTTGTTGTCCCCCCCCCCGGCCGCCATCGTCCTCCCGCCAATTTCTGGGACATCTTACTCACCTCTTCCTGAAGAATTGGGTTGTTTGTGAGCCCCCTGATGCTGGTATTGTACCTCAGACACAGCGGTCCTCCCTGACCCCGGGGACCCCCATCTGCCGGGAATCTCAGCTGTGTCAGCAGCATGTCCCCTCCAGAACTTTCATAGAGAAAAAACAGTTTTGGGCGGAACTCCTACAGGAAAGTTTCAACTTTTTATCCATTTAATGAGATCTAATGATTTCTGAAAAGTGGTTGTAAAGCTCAGACATGAAATATGAACAGAGCACATCCCTCTATAGTGTGTCCCTGTCTCAGTCCAGAGCACTGAGTGTCATTTCTGTCTGCTGCCTCCTTCCTCTGCTATCAGCATGAGTCACTTCTGACAAGCTTTCCTGACACCAAGAAATACATGGTGACAGGGGAGGGAGCTCCGGCACACAGCCTGTGATTGACAGCCTCAGCCCTGTGAGCTGTATGAAGGGGGTGTGTCCCTTCCCTCCAATCAGCTCCCAGAGCTCTCCTCAGTAAGCTCTGCAGGTCAGCTCCCCGACCCCTTTTTTCTGACCTCGCAGATAAGCTTTTTAAATTCAGCAAGTTGGATGTAACAGGACTAACCGTCCACCAAGGGCAGGACTGACAACTCATGGGGCCCTCAGGTAATAGGGGATCATGGGGCCCCTGTGTCCTTGCCCAAACTCAAAAAGGCCTATGAAAAAGGTACCAGGGGCATCTCATGGGGCCCCCTGCTGACCCTGGGCCCTAGTTTCCAAATGGTCAGTCCGCCCATGCCATCCACACTCAAAATTGGTGTTCCCCTCAGATGATGTGCGGGTGCACGAAACGCGTAAGGAGGAGCCAATAATGCCATGACGTCACGCCGCCGGACCAACGTGGAGCTCCGGCGGCCATCTTTGAGTGTGGACGGTTAGTCCTGTTGGATATCTTTGCACAGCTATTGTTTGCATTTACCTGAATGCTTTTATACATTCAATGACTACACTATGGGCATCTCTGCTTTAACTCCCCTGGGGGGCATTGATTTTCAGACCCCCCAGTATCCAGTCTCCAGAGAGGGAGCCCCCTGTACACCCTGTGAGCTCCATCCATCCCTTAAGGGGAACTCTGGTGTTTTTCTGATCATCATTTAAAAGACCCATACACCCTGTGAGGGATTGAACCCGCTCCTGTCCTTTCATAGATGACCTTTGATGACCTCAGGATTTATTATACAAACGCGCCTTTTATTATGCGTTCCGGTGAGTGCGCATTTCTTCTACATCTGATTATACAATCACCGAATTCAGGAGAACGCAGGATTCCTATGAGCACCTAAAGTATGAACATTTCTCAGGATTTTATCCTCTTAGGATTCATGATATTTATTCACTTGTACCTTTTTTATTGAATTTAATATTTTTAGCGCTGCACATTTTTGTATTTATTGCATTTTTAGAAGTGCAGGGACTTCTTCCCTTCATGTCACGGGCACGGGAGTCCATTCAAATGTACCGGCTCCTCCCCTTCAGTCTTGCACAGGTGTACCAGCTCCTCCCCTCCAGTCTTGCACAGGTGTACCAGCTCCTCCCCTCCAGTCTTGCACAGGTGTACCAGCTCCTCCCCTTCAGTCTTGCACAGGTGTACCAGCTCCTCCCCTTCAGTCTTGCACAGGTGTACCAGCTCCTCCCCTTCAGTCTTGCACAGGTGTACCAGCTCCTCCCCTCCAGTCTTGCACAGGTGTACCAGCTCCTCCCCTGGACTGAAACGCCTTCCTCTGATGTCACTGCACACTGGGATCTTCTCACAGGTGTACTGGCTCCTCCCCTTCAGTCTTGCACAGGTGTACTGGCTCCTCCCCTTCAGTCTTGCAGAAGTGTACCGGCTCCTCCCCTTCAGTCTTACACAGGCCTACCGGCTCCTCCCCTTCAGTCTTGCACAGGTGTACCGGCTCCTCCCCTTCAGGCTTGCACAGGCGTACCGGCTCCTCCCCTTCAGTATTACACAGGCGTACCGGCTCCTCCCCTTCAGTCTTGCACAGGCATATCGGCTCCTCCCCTACAGCCTTGCACAGGTGTACCAGCTCCTCCCCTTCAGTCTTGCACAGGTGTACAGGCTCCTCCCCTTAGTCTTGCACAAGTGTACCGGCTCCTCCCCTTCAGTCTTACACAGGTGTACCGGCTCCTCCCCTTCAGTCTTGCATAGGTGTGCTAGCTCCTCCCCTTCAGTCCTGCACAGGTATACTGGCTCCTCCCCTTCAGTCTTGCACAGGTGTATTGGCTCCTTCCCTTCAGTCTTGCACAGGTGTACTGGCTCCTCCCCTTCAGTCTTGCACAGGTGTACTGGCTCCTCCCCTTCAGTCTTGCACAGGTGTATCGGCTCCTCCCCTGGACTGACACGGCTTCCTCTGATGTCACTGCACACTGGGATCTTCTCACAATGTGCATTAGAAGCTGCAGCAAGTCAGGTAGAGCTCCGCCCCATTTCCAGGATGGAGGACGTCCAGCATCATCTAGCACTTTCCTCCGCAGCCTGACTGTCCCTGGCCTTTTAATTGGATTTCAGTTCTTTGGATCATGGAGGCTCAGCATCATTATGTACTGCAATGAATTCTGATTGGTGGCGCTTAAAGTGGCACAAAACATCGTATTCCAGTCTGTATTCTGTCCTTCAGCCTCCAAATCTACAAAGTCCTTCTATTACTGTGATGTGACTTCCTGTCAGAGGGCGGGTCCTTCTCCATGGACCCCCCCGTTCCTTCTCCATGGTCCCCCCGTCCCTTCTCCATGGTCCCCCCATCCCTTCTCCATGGTCCCCCCGCCCCTTCTCCATGGTCCCCCCATCCCTTCTCCATGGTCCCCCCGCCCCTTCTCCATGGTCCCCCCCATCCCTTCTCCATGGTCCCCCCCGTCCCTTCTCCATGGTCCCTCCCGTCCCTTCTCCATGGTCCCCCCCGTCCCTTCTCCATGGTCCCCCTGTCCCTTCTCCATGTTCCCCCCCGCCCCTTCTCCTTGGTCCCCCCCGTCCCTTCTCCATGGTCCCCCCGTCCCTTCTCCATGGTCCCCCCATCCCTTCTCCATGGACACCCCGTCCCTTCTCCATGGTCCCCCCGTCCCTTCTCCATGGTCCCCCCGTATGTAGGGACCGTCACCCTCTCTTACCTGCTGCTTGGCCATGGACTATGGGATGTAGACTATGCATTATATACAATGGACTATGAGACTAGGGACTATAGACTATGGGACCTTGCATTATGGACTATGAGACTAGGGACTATAGACTATGGGACCTTGCATTATGGACTATGAGACTAGGGACTATAGACTATGGGATTATGGACTATGAGACTAGGGACTATAGAATATGGGACCTTGCATTATGGACTATGAGATTTGGGACTATAGACTATGGGATTATGGACTGAGACTAGGGACTATATACTAGGACTATAGATTTGGGACTATAGACTATGGGACTATGCATTATGGACAATGGGATTATGGACTATGGACCATCAATTTGGGAGTATGGACTGTTGGAGATGGGACTAGGGACTATAGATTATGGACTATGAACTGTGAGACTAAGAATTATGCAATATGAACTATGGGACTAGGGACTATCAGACTATTGACTATGCTTTATGGACTATGGGATTATGGACTATGGGACTAGGGACTACAGACTATGGACTATGTATTATGAACTATGGAACTAGGGACTATAGAACTATAGACTATGCATTATGGGCTATGGGACTATTGACTATGAAATATGGACCTGTGAACTATTCATTATGGATGATGGACTGTGAACCATGGACAATGCACTACGGACTATAGGACTACGGACTATGGGACTACGGACTATGGGACTACGGACTATGGGACTACGGACTATGGGACTACGGACTATGGGACTACGGACTATGGGACTACGGACTATGGGACTACGGACTATGGGACTACGGACTATGGGACTACGGACTATGGGACTACGGACTATGGGACTACGGACTATGGGACTACGGACTATGGACTATGGGACTACGGACTATGGGACTACGGACTATGGGACTACGGACTATGGACTATGGGACTACGGACTATGGACTATGGGACTACGGACTATGGGACTACGGACTATGGGACTACGGACTATGGGACTACGGACTATGGGACTATGGACTATGGGACTATGGACTATGGGACTATGGACTATGGGACTATGGACTATGGGGCTACGGACTATGGGGCTACGGACTATGGGGCTACGGACTATGGGGCTACGGACTATGGGGCTACGGACTATGGGGCTACGGACTTTGGACTACGGGCTACGGACTACGGACTACGGGCTACGGACTACGGGCTACGGACTACGGGCTACGGACTATGGACTACGGGCCATGGACTACAGACTATGGACTACAGACTACGAACTATGGACTACGGAACTGTGGACTATGCATTAGGGACTATAGGAATGTTGGACTATGGACCGTGAACTATGGACTATCAACTATGGGACTAGGGACTATAGACTAAGCATAATCGACTATGGGACTATTGATTATGAACTATGAACCTGTGAACTATGGACTATACACTGTGGGACTATAGATTATGGGCTAGGAGACTAGAGACTGTAGACTATGGAAGGTGGTCTGTGGATGGTGGGCTGTGGTCTATGGGACTATAGATTATGGACTATGGGACTAAGGACTATGCCTTATGGACTATGAGACTAGGGACTGTAGACTATGGACCATGAACTGTGGACTATGGGACTATAGATTATGTACTATGAGACTAGGGACTGTGGATGGTGGACTGTGGACTATGGGACTATGGATGGTGGACTATGGACTTTGGGACTGTGGATGGTGGACTATGGGACTGTGGATGATGGACTAAGGGACTGTGGATGGTGGGCTGTAGACTATGATAGGTGGACTGTGGATGGTGGACTATGGGACTGTGGATGGTGGGCTGTGGACTATGATAGGTGGACTGTGGATGGTGGACTATGGGACTGTGGATGGTGGGCTGTGGACTATGGAAGGTGGACTGTGGACTATGGGACTGTGGATGGTGGGCTGTGGACTATGGGACTGTGGATGGTGGACTGTGGACTATGATAGGTGGACTGTGGATGGTGGGCTGTGGACTATGGAAGGTGGACTGTGGACTATGGGACTGTGGGACTATGGATTATGGGACTGTGGATGGTGGACTGTGGACTATGGAAGGTGGACTGTGGATGGTGAACTATGGGACTGTGGATGGTGGACTGTGGGACTGTGGATTATAGGACTGTGGATGGTGGACTATGGGACTGTGGATTATGGGACTGTGGATGGTGGACTGTGGATGGTGGACTGTGGATTATGGGACTGTGGATGGTGGGCTGTGGATGGTGGGCTGTGGATTATGGGACTGTGGATGGTGGGCTGTGGACTATGGAAGGTGGACTGTGAATGGTGAACTGTGGGACTGTGGATTATGGGACTGTTGAGAGTCTTGGGAGCTCCCAGGGGATAATACAAGGAGGCAGAAAGTCCCGGAAGGGACTTGTTTACATTTATGGCAGTGAAAGCCGTCGGTTGATCCATGGTTTTACAACCCAGACTAGAGCCCCCCCCCCCCCCCCCCGCTCTGGGCGGTACACGGTGCGCGGCGGCGATGCTTTGCACCCACAATGAAACGCCATGTCATTCACCGATCTCTCCCCATCCCACAGGGTGCAATGCTTGAGGTGGTGGCGGCTGGGGGGGGGGGGGGTTGTCATTAATGCATGCAGCGGGGAGGTGACATCCCGCCTCTTTGCTGTCCGTCAAACGCTCTCTGAAAAGCGATCCACCATGGTTGCTGTTCAGAGGGGCAGTATAGCTGCGAGTGTGAATGAGCCCTACCAATCAATGAAAGCTTCTTTTAGCCGTCGGTACAACCGGAAGCTGCTTTTTGATTGGCCGCTGTGTGACAGTCTCCGCTGCACTAGGCCTCCGCTGTATTATACTCCCTCCAGGTGGATGCTGCAGGCCGGCGCAGCGATTTACATTCCTGGGAAGTTTCTGCACTCCTTATACAAGTCCCAACCTGAGGAGTTCCAACGTAAATCATTCGGTGACACCAACTCGGATTGGAACCAACAAGTGAGCAGCGACCTCAGCGACCCGACAGGCGGGCTGGTTATAGGTGGTATAATGGAGGGCAGAGGACTCCTCTGATTGGGTGGATGTTGGGTATCCATCAGCAGGAATGTGCGCTCGGCCCCGGGGAGTCCAGAATGAATGTCACAGCTGTACGGCCGCGTTCAGATCCTGCGACTCGCGTTCCTGCGGTCCCACTTGTGATTTTTAAAGTGCGATTTACGCACGTGTCGCGCGTGCCACAGCCTGTTCACTTCAGCGGTCCGCCCTACATGCCTTTGTCACCCAAAAGAAACGTTTTTTTGGTTTTCATGTCACGACGCTTCGCTTTTGTGTCCTCAGCAGAGTCGACCTGACAGGCAGCAAGGCCGCCGAACGCTACACATGCAAGTAAATGGGGAAGCCACGCAAATGCGACAAAAAGCTCACGCAATGCTTGCAGTTGCAGCGCGATCGCCAGAAAAACTGGGGTTATAACAGGCGGTGAGGAGGCGTCGCATCGCTTCCTCGCACAGATCTGCAAAGGAGATTTGGATGCGCCTCTAAATCTACCCTGAAGGATGAAAAATGTAACAAATTTTTAAAGTGCGATTTACACGCATGTCGCTCATACCGCAGCCTGTTCACTTCACCTGCCCGCCCTACATGCCTTCGTCGCCCAAAAGAAACTCCTGCTGCTTTTTTGGGCGCCTTGCTCTGAGCTATTTTTAAATGCACGAGACACCCGCAGCAAAATCACACCCTGTTTGTGGTGCCATTAGGAATAGATCGGAGTTGTAGTGTTTCCTCCGGCGACTCCAAATCGCCAAGTGTGAGCGCAGCCTAGGGCCTTGTTTAGACTAGCGGCTGGATGGCGGTAGAAATATGCGGTTGAACAGCGTTTTTGTCACCTGACAACCGCCCCGCCTTAAGCTGCAATAGGCAGCAGACGGCTGTTGTTTTCATGCCGCGACGCTTCGCAGCTGCAGCAGAGTCGACCCGACATGACACCGGGCAGCAAGGCCGCCGAACGCTACACATGCAAGTCAATGGTGAAGCGCCGCAAATGCTACGGAAAGCTCATGCAATGCTTGAGGTTGCAGCGCGATCGCCAGCAAAAATGGGGTTAAAACAGGCAGTGAGGAGGCGTCGCATCGCTTCTGGAGTGCGAATTAAATGCACGTTTTGCCGTGCGATTCTGTCACAAGACACCCGCGGCAAAATCACACCTTGTTTGGGGTGCCATTAGGAATAGATCAGAGTTGTAGTGTTTCCTCCGGCGACTCCAAATCGCCAAGTGTGAGCGCGGTCTAGGGCCTCGTTTGGACTAGCGGTTGGATGGCAGTAGAAATGTGCGGTTGAATGTTTTGTCGTCTGACAACCGCTCCGCCTTAAGCTGCAATAGGCAGCGGATGGCGGTTGTTTTCATACCACGATGCTTTGCTTCGTGGCTGCAGCAGAGTCGACCCGACATGTCACCGGGCAGCAAGGCCGCCGAACGCTACACATGCAAGTCAATAGGGAAGCCGCGCAAATGCTACGAAAAGCTCATGCAATGCTTTCGATTGCAGCACAATCGCCAGAAAAAATGGGGTTAAAACACACGGTGAGGAGGTGTCGCATCGCTTCAACGCCCGCTCTCAGTAGCCTCTGGAGTGCAATCCTAACACAGATCTGCAAAAGAGATTTGGATGCACCTCTAAATCTACCCTGCTGCTTTTTTGGGTGACATGCTTTACGACATTTTTAAACGCACATTTTGCTGCATGTTTCTGTAACAAGACAGCCGCGCCAAAATCACACCTTGTTTGGGGTACCATTAGGAATAGATCAGAGTTGTAGTGTTTCCTCTGGCTACTCCAAATCGCCAGGTGTGAGCGCAGTCTAGGGCCTTGTTTTAGACTAGCGGTTGGATGGCGGTAGAAATGTGCGGTCGAGCAGCGTTTTTGTCACCTGACAACCGCCCCGCCTTAAGCTGCAATAGGCAGCGGATGTGGGGGGGTTTTCATGCCACGACACTCTGCTTCGTGGCCTCAGCAGAGTTCACCCAACGTGTATCATTCACCGGGCAGCAAGGCCGCTGAACGCTACACATGGGGAAGCGTCGCAAAAAACGGAAACCTCGTTCAGTGCTTGCGGTTGCAGTGCGATCGCCAGCAAAAATGGAGTTCAAATAGGAGGTGTTGCATCGCTTCCTCGCCGGCCCTTAGCAGCCTCTGGAGTGCGATCCTAACACAGATCTGCAAAGGAGATTTGGATATTCCTCGAAATCTACTCTGAAGGATGAAAAATGTAACAAATTGTAACAAGTGCAAATTATTATTGTTATACAGGATTTATATGGCGCTGACAGTCTGCGCAGCGCTGTACAACATGAGGGCAGAAGGTACAATTACAATCCAATTTCATATAGGAGGAATCAGGTCTTTAGAGCTTACAATCTAAGAGGGGAGGGGTCAAGTGATACAAAAGGTAATAACTGTGGGGGATGGGCTGATGGTGAAAATACATGTTCAGTTGTTGGGTGGAGGGCAGGATAGGTTTCTTTGAAGAGAAAAGTTTTCAGGGATCGCCGAAAAGTGAACAGAGTAGGAGATAGTCGGACAGATTGGGGTAAGGAATTCCATAGGATGGGAGAGGCTCGGGGGAAGTCCTGTAGGCAAGCATGGGTGGAGGTGACAAGGGAACTAGAGAGCAGGAGGTCTTGGGAGGAAGGAGAATGATTTGGTTGCTATTTATGGACTAGGTTAGTGATGTAGGTGTAGGCTAGTGGAGGGATTGGCAGAGAGGGGTGGAAGACACTGAATGGAAGCCAGTGGAGAGATCAGCAGAGAGGGTTGGAGGACACTGAATGGAGGCCAATGGAGAGATCGGCAGAGATTGGTGGAGGACACTGAATGGAAGCCAGTGGAGGGATCGGCAGAGAGGGGTGCAGGACACAGAATGGAGGCCAATGGAGGGATTGCCAGAGTGGGGGACACTGAATGGAGGCCAGTGGGGAGATTGGCAGAGAGGGGTGGAGGACACTGAATGGAGGCCAGTGGAGGGATTGGCATAGAGAGGGGTGGAGGACACTGAATGGAGGCCAGTGGAGGGATTGGTAGAGAGGGGTGAAGGACACTGAATGGAAGCCAGTGGAGGGATCGGCAGAGAGGGGTGGAGGACACAGAATGGAGGCCAATGGAAGGATTTCAAGAGTGGGGTGGGGGACACTGAATAGAGGCCAGTGGAGGGATCAACAGAGAAGGGTGGAGGACACTGAATGCAGGCCAGTGGAGGGATTGGCAGAGAGGGGTGGAGGACACTGAATGGAGGCCAGTGGAGGGATTGGCAGAGAGGGGTGAAGGACACTGAATGGAGACCAGTGGAGGGATTGGCAGAGAGGGATGGAGGACACTGAATGGATACCAGTGGAGGGATTGGCAGAGAGGGGTGTTGGACACTGAATGGAGGCCAGTGGAGGGATTGGCAGAGAGGGGTGGCAGATACAGAACGGTTAGTAAGGTGGATGAGTCTGGCAGCAGCATTCATGATAGACTGAAGAGGGGATAGCCTGCGATGAGGTCGGCCAATGAGGAGGGAGTTACAATAGTCAAGGTCAAAGATAACAAGGGAGGGAATAAGTTGCTTAGTGGTTTCCGAGGTTAGCAACGGGCGTATCTTGGAGGTTTTACGGAGGTTGGAGATGTTGCGGAGGTTGGAGATGCTGCAGAGGTTGGAGATGTTGCGGAGGTTGGAGATGTTGCGGAGGGTTGGAGATGTTGCGGAGGTTGGAGATGTTGCAGAGGTTGGAGGTGTTGCGGAGGGTTGGAGGTGTTGCGGAGGTTGGAGGTGTTGCGGAGGTTGGAGGTGTTGCGGAGGATGGAGATGTTGCGGAGGTTGGAGGTTTTGCCGTGGTTGGAGGTGTTGCAGCAGTCCAGGTGGGAGATGACCAGGGAGTGGATTAGGAGCTTTGTGGTGTCATTGGTTAGGAAGGGGCGTATCTCAGATGTCACGGAGGTTGAGGTGGCAAGACAGTGATTGGATGTGGGGCCAAAAAGTTAGTTCAGAGTCCAGGATTAGACCTAGAACCCTGGCATGTTTGGACGGGTTGATGGTTGTGCCATCGATCTTGACAGAGAGGTTGGGGGAAGGGGCACATGGGGGAGGAAACATCAAAAGCTCAGTTTTGGATAGATTTAGCTTTAGAAAGTGGTGTGACTCCAGATTGATAGGTTAGTGATACGGAAGGAGACTGATGTTGTGAGCTGAGGTGTAAACAGATAGATTTGAGTGTCCTCAGCGTAGATATTGGAAGCTATGGGAGGCAATTCATTGACCCAGGGAGGAGGTGTAGATGGAGAATAGAACAGAACCTTGGGGAACCTCAACAGAGGAAGGAAGAGGAGGAGAGGAAGTAGAATTCTAAGTGGCACTGAAGGTGCGGTGGGATCAGTAGGATGAGAACCAACCTAGAGCACGGTCATGGAGACCAAAGGAGTTATGTCTTTGAGGAGGGGGTGGGGTGGTCAACCGTATCAAAGGCAGATGAAAGGTCCAGGAGTAGGAGTACAGGATGGCGTCCATTGGTTTTAGCCGTTAGTAAATCGTTTGTGAGTTTCAGGAGAGCCGTTTCTGTGGTGTGTGGAGGGCGCAGTCCAGACTGAAGGGGATCGAGAAGGATATTCCTAATGAGGTGGTCAATCGGTAGCTTGTAGACCCAGCCGCTCAAGGAGTTTGGAGGAAAAGGGGAGCCAGGAGATGGGGCGTAGGTTGTTAAGAATGGTGGGTCCAAGGAAGGTTTTTTAAATATGGTGGTGACTAGGGCATGTTCTAGAGTGTTGGGGAAGCTGCCAGGAGAGAGGGAGAGATTGAAGATGTGATTTGGAGAGTGTAAGGCAGAGCCAGAGGGTGACCGCAGTATTTGAGAGGGAACGGGGTCCAGGGGCAGGTGGTTAACAAATCCATCATTTCCCGGGATTTACATGACGATGCCGCCATCATCACCTGCCGTCTGCTGATCATAGTCAGGGGGTTGCTGGGTACTTCCCATCCGGTCCTAGAATTTCCCTTCCATTAGAATGAGTCCTGTAAATGCATTTTATGTCACCAGATCCATCCCGCCGCCTCAGCCACTGGATGACCACAGGCCATTTGTAAACATCTTGGAACTCGGGGTTACAACTGCAGCCAATTCCTCCTCCAGCTAAGAGACCCCTGATGTCTCCCCAAAGAGGACCTGTCACCTGGCCATCCCATGGGGGGAACCCCTGCCCACCCTTTGTCCCAGCCCTGGATTTGATACACAGCTGTGCAAATCGCATGCAACAAAAACAAATTGCAGCTGCCACCATTTTATTCTACAGGGCCTCTGCCTTCAGGATTTCTAGCAATAAATGCAAATGTTAACGTGTGCAAAAAATATTTTATTAAGGCGCAAAGAGGTTAAACTGCAAGCAGAGCCGATTTTTTTATTTTGTTTTTTTTTTTTGGATGGAGTGGTGAGGGGTTAGATCCACCCTCTCTATTTGCATGGTGAGGCAAGAGGAGATGAAAGGGATGGGAGTTGTCGCCAGAACAGGAACAAGGGGGAATCTTCCAAGGGTGATGCCTGTCTAAAAAAGGGATTATCGGGATTCCCCCTCACTCTCTTCGAGACAAGAAGTTCAGGGAATTCTCTCCACCGGAACACAGAAATATATTTTTTTTCATTAAATAAACCATCAACCCTTCTCTACCCTATCCAAAAGTAATAGGCAAAAAATTGGCTGTGTGCTAACAAAAAAAAAAATTATATATATATATATATATATAAAAATGTATTATTATTAATATTATTATTAATATTATTTTATTATTATTATTATTATTATTATTTATTTTTTAATTCAGTTTATCTTTCTTATTTTTTTTTTAGTGCTAGCCAATTTTTTTGTTCATTATTTTTGGGTAGGGAAGGGAATTATTTAATTCATTAAAATTTTTATTTCAGTAAAATGGAACAGTATAAATATATATATATATATATATATATATATATATATTGTATATGTATACATATATATATACTGTATATGTATATATATATATATACACACTGTATATGTTCTCATATATATATACTATATATATATATATATATATATATATATGTATGTGTGTGTGTGTGTGTATATATATATATATATATATATATATATATATATATATATATATATATATACATTATTTATTTATTTAGACGGTTCTGTTTTACTGAAATAAAAATTTAAATGAATTAAATTATTCCCTTCCCTACCCTATCTAAAACTAATAGACAAAAAATTTACTTCCACTAAAAATAAAAAATTTATTTTATAAATAAACAAATAAAGTAATAATTTAAAAATGTGTGTGTGTGTGTATATATATATATATATATATATATATATATATATATATATATATATATATATATACACACATTTTTAAATTATTGTTATTTATTTATTTATTAATTGATTGATTTTTTTTTTCTGGTTTAGTGCAAGCCAACTTTTTGTTTATTAGTTTTGGATAGGGTAGGGAAGGGAATAATTTAATTAATTTAAATTTTTATTTCAGTAAAATGGAACCATATAAATAAATATATATATATATATATATATATATATATATATATATATATATATATATATATATATAAAAGTATTTTTATTTATATCTGTATATGTATATATATATATACACTATTTTTTTATTTCAGGAACTTATATAGCGCCGTCATTTTCCGCAGCACTTTACATATATATATATATACATTCCCATCAGTCCCGAGTACTATATATATATATTCTGTTCTCAGAATAGCCCCAAGCCGTGGCCTGCAGTGCATGCTGGGACCTTTAGTCCTCTCCTGGCCCCATCTCACCCCATGCTGAGTGCAGGAGGTCAGCAGCCATCGCACACACTCACCATCTTATCTCTGCATTGTCAGACACATCCACTGAAATCACAGTTGCGGAAGTGTCCGTTGCTCGTGTACAATCGTTGCTTGTGTACGATCGTTCCTCATGCTGACGCTTTCGCTGTTCTCATTTTCCATTTAATTTTAAAACTTTTTTCTTTCTATTGCAGCCCAGAAAATCCCAGGACTGAGAACAAGCAGCGACGCTCCCGGGCTGCCGGCACGTGGACGATCCTTGTAGCTGCTCATCTCATCCCGCTGTAGGAGAAGGAAGATGGCGGAGAAGTGCGGAGACGGCGTGCTGGTAGGACGCGTTTTCATTAGTAACAGGCGCACTGCTCTCCATGGTGATGTTTGTCGATGTGTTCTTGTATTTTCTTGTTGTTGCATAAGAGGCAGTGAAGGAAGTATAAGTCGTCTGCCGTGATCGAGCAGCTCTAATAATGGTGGCCGTACCACCATCGCACATCCAAACATAGAAAGCAGAACATAGAAAGTCCAGATTTGATTTTATCCGACACGTGTCGGGGTGCTGAGTCCCCCTTCATCAGGGTTGGATCCTGCTGGACGCAGTGTGTACAGGACTGATAGAACCGGAGGGACCCTGAGGATGAAGGTCCTTGTCAGTCGTCTTCTATCTACCCCTAAAGTTTCATTGAATGTAGAGATGTCATATGACCCACCCCAGTGCCATGTTCACTGCAGTCTCGGTAATCCCGGGACTCCCTCTTTGGCTGAGACAGCAGTGAAATCCATTGGCTCCCACTGCTGTCAATCACAGCCAGTGAGCCAACGAAAAGAAAGAGGGGGCGGGGCTGAGCTGCAGCTCCGTGTGTGAATGGACACACGGAGCAACGGCTGGGGAGTGCACATGTTCGGGTGCCCCCATAGCAAACTGCTTTGTGGGGGCACCCGACAGGAGGGAGGGGCCAGGAGCGCCGGCGGAGGGACCGAAAAGAGGAGGATCCGGGGTGCTCTGTGCAAAACCATTACAATTTAATGTCCTCAGTGACCCCATTACTGTCGTCAGTCCCCCTAATTACTGTTCTCAGTCTCTCCTCATCACTGCCCCCCCCCAACAGCACCCAATTACTGTCGTCAGCTCCCTCCCCCCACAGTACCCCATTACTGTCCTCAGCCCCCCCCAAAGCAACTCATTACTGTCCTCAGCTTCCCCCAAAGCAACTCATTACTGTCCTCAGCCCCCCCCAAAGCAACTCATTACTGTCCTCAGCTTCCCCCCCCCCCCCCCACAGTGCCCTATTACTGTCCTCAATTTCCCCCACAGCACCCCATTACTGGCCTCAACACTCCCTTCCCAGAGTACCCCTTTACTGTCCTTAGCTCCCCCCATCCCCAAAGCGCCCCATTACTGTCCTCAATTCCCCCTACCCCACAGCACTTCATTACTGGCCTCTCTCAGCTCCCCCCCCCCACAGAACCCCATTACTGTCCTTAGCTCCCCCCCCCCACAGTGCCACATTACTGGCCTCAGCTTCCCCCGTCCCCACAGCACCCCATTAATGTCCTTAGCTTCCCCCACAGTGCCCCATTACTGGCCTCAGATCCCCCCATCACCCCGTTACTGTCCTCAGAGCCCCCCACAGTGCCCCATTACTGGCCTCAGCTTCCCCCATCCCCACAGCACCCCATTACTGTCCTCAGATCCCCCCCACATCGGCCCCATTACTGTCCTCAGACCCCCCCACATCGGCCCCATTACTGTCCTCAGATCCCCCCACATCGGCCCATTACTGTCCTCAGATCCCCCCCCACAGCGCCCCATTACTGTTCTCAGATCCCCCCCACAGCGCCCCATTACTGTCCTCAGATCCCCCCACATCGGCCCATTACTGTCCTCAGATTCCCCCCCCCCCCACAGCGCCCCATTACTGTCCTCAGATCCCCCCCACAGCGCCCCATTACTGTCCTCAGACCCCCCCACATCGGCCCCATTACTGTCCTCAGATCCCCTATCGGCCCCACTACTGTCCTCAGATCCCCCCCACAGCACCCCATTATTGTCCTCAGATCCCCCCACATCGGCCCCATTACTGTCCTCAGATCCCCCCACATTGGCCCCATTACTGTCCTCAGATCCCCTGTCGGCCCCATTACTGTCCTCAGATCCCCTGTCGGCCCCATTACTGTCCTCAGATCCCCCCACATTGGCCCCATTACTGTCCTCAGATCCCCTGTCGGCCCCATTACTGTCCTCAGATCCCCCCCACAGCACCCCATTATTGTCCTCAGATCCCCTATCGGCCCCATTACTGTCCTCAGATCCCCTGTCGGCCCCATTACTGTCCTCAGATCCCCTGTCGGCCCCATTACTGTCCTCAGATCCCCTGTCGGCCCCATTACTGTCCTCAGATCCCCTGTCGGCCCCATTACTGTCCTCAGATCCCCTGTCGGCCCCATTACTGTCCTCAGATCCCCTGTCGGCCCCATTACTGTCCTCAGATCCCCTGTCGGCCCCATTACTGTCCTCAGATCCCCCCCACATCACCCCTCCTCCTGTCTCACCTTACACAGACCGTGCAGAGGGCTGGAGACACAGCGAGTCTGGACAGAGGGCGGAAGCTGCAAGCTGATGATTGGTTGCTAGGACTGCCCTGCATCCTAACAACCAATCACCTGCTGTAACTTGGGCAGCCCTGCTTTCTATCTGGAGTTATCCTGCCTCCCGCAGACGGCTCCTAGAGAATGATATCGGCGGCTCGTAAATGGCAGGACTAGTGTCACCCTTCTGGTGGGTCCACACCACCCCCATAGCGATGCCACTGGATGGCGGAATGTGTGTATCCAGCTTAGAGTGGCCGTAACCCTCCATATCCCCAGTGAGGTGACCGGCCTCAGGTGATATCCAGAGATGAAACAAATCCTCCTACATAAGTTGTACCTGTTTATCTGTAGCATTCTGTCCCCTACATCTGTTCAAAGTGCTGAATTTTTAAAGCTCATCTGAGAGTTCAGAAAAAGGGGGCGGAGAGCTGAGATTACACTCTGCAGAGCTCAGTGAGGAACGTTCTGAGAGCTGATTGGTCAGAAGAGACACACACCCCTTCACACAGCTCACAGGAACAGAGCTGAGGCTATCAATCAACTGGATGTCCCTCCCCTGTCACCATTTATCTCTTGGTGTCAGGAAAACCTGTCAGAAGTGAGTCATGCTGATAGCAGAGGAAGGAGGCAGCAGACAGAAATGATACTCAGTGCTCTGAGCTGAGACAAGGACACACTATGGAGGGATGTGCTTTGTTCATGTTTCATGTCTGAGCTTACAACCGCTTTAAGCCTCACCATCAGGGAAGTTTGCGTTTTTCTTCTGCGTTGCAAAGAGGAGTTTGCAGAGAAGAGTGGTTCAGACACAAAAATGCATAGAAAACCCTTGTGTCATGCATTTACAGGTGCTTCCTTTGAATTTCATGGGGCCAAAGCGTGTGACACCATGAAGAGCTCATGTGTCGCTCTGAGTGGCTGAGCGCAGAGATGTGAGCGGCTTGTATTGGAAAGAATGGGATTCCTATTACACATAGACACTCCGGAGTGAATGAGGGCTGAACGCGGCCACACCGCTCTCCCCATCCTTCACTGTGATTGGCTCCAGGACTGAGCAGAGAGCCTGGCCCCCCCTGTATGCCGGTCTACATTGGGGCCCCAAGTGAGATCTGAAGTTATGTCAGCTGTGTACAATATACAGGGCGTTCACTAATGTATACATCGGGGGCGGCTCATGTGTAACCCTTCCAGTGCAGAATGTGATAGCGAAGGAAAGTGTTGTCCTCCATCTGCACTATAAGTAGAATCGTCATAACTAGAGATGAGCGAATCGAACCAGGCGAAGTGGAATTCGTTTCGAATTTCAGGAAAAATTCGATTCGCGTCGAATCCGAATATTAGCATAATTCGGGTGCGCGAATCGGATTTTTCCCGATCAGCCGGCAAAAGTGTCCCTGCAGAGAGCTCCGCTATTTCTGACAGTTCTCTGACAGTTCCTTCACATGTACAGCGGTTGAAACATTGTATCTATTTGTTTCCATTTAGGATACAGATGTTTTTATTTGGAAATAGATACAATGTTTCAACCGCTGTAAATGTGAAGGAACTGTCAGAGAACTGTCAGAAATAGCGGAGCTCTCTGCAGGGACACTTTTTGCTGTACTGGAATACTTCTTCTTTTCATTCTTCTTTTCATTCTTCTTTTTATTCTTCTTCTCATTCTTCTTTTCATTCTTCTTCTTCTTTTCATTCTTTTCATTCTTCTCATTCTTCTTTTCTTCTTCATGAGAAGAAGAATGAGAAGAAGAATGAGAAGAAGAATGAGAAGAATGAAAAGAAGAATGAGAAGAATGAAAAGAAGAAGAAGAAGAAGAATGAAAAGAAGAATGAAAAGAAGAAGAAGAATCTTTTCATTCTTCTCATTCTTCTTTTCATTCTTCTTCTTCTTTTCATTCTTCTTCTTCTTTTCATTCTTCTCATTCTTCTTTTCATTCTTCTTCTTCTTTTCATTCTTCTTCTTCTTCTTTTCATTCTTCTTCTTCTTTTCATTCTTCTTCTTTTCATTCTTCTTCTTCTTTTCATTCTTCTCATTCTTCTTTTCATTCTTCTCATTCTTCTTTTCATTCTTCTTCTTTTCATTCTTCTTTTCATTCTTCTCATTCTTCTTTTCTTCTTCATGAAAAGAAGAATGAGAAGAAGAATGAAAAGAAGAATGAAAAGAAGAAGAAGAATGAAAAGAAGAATGAGAAGAATGAGAAGAAGAAGAATGAAAAGAAGAATGAGAAGAAGAATGAGAAGAATGAAAAGAAGAAGAAGAAGAATGAAAAGAAGAAGAAGAATGAATGAAAAGAAGAATGAAAAGAGAATGAAAAGAAGAATGAGAAGAATGAAAAGAAGAAGAAGAATGAGAAGAAGAATGAAAAGAAGAATGAAAAGAAGAAGAAGAATGAAAAGAAGAATGAAAAGAAGAAGAAGAATCTTTTCATTCTTCTCATTCTTCTTTTCATTCTTCTTCTTCTTTTCATTCTTCTTCTTCTTTTCATTCTTCTTTTCATTCTTCTTCTTCTTCTTTTCATTCTTCTTCTTCTTCTGAGGATGAAGAAGAAGAAGAAGAAGAAGTAGCATGAAAATAAGAAGAATTCCAAGCCGGCAAAAAGTGTATCTGCAAAGCTCCGCTAAGTGTATCTGCAGAGCTCCGCTAAGAAATAGCGGAGCTCTGCAGATACACTTTTTGCCGGCTTGGAATTCTCCTTCTTCTCATCCTTCTTCTTCTTCTCATCCTTCTTCTTCTTCTCATCCTTCTCCTTCTTCTCATCCTTCTTCTTCTTCTCATCCTTCTTCTTCTTCTCATCCTTCTCCTTCTTCTCATCCTTCTTCTTCTTCTCATCCTTCTTCTTCTTCTCATCCTTCTTCTTCTTCTTATTCTCATCCTTCTCCTTCTTCTCATCCTTCTTCTTCTTCTCATCCTTCTTCTTCTTCTTATTCTCATCCTTCTCCTTCTTCTCATCCTTCTTCTCATCCTTCTCCTTCTTCTCATCCTTCTTCTCATCCTTCTCCTTCTTCTCATCCTTCTTCTCATCCTTCTCCTTCTTCTCATCCTTCTCCTTCTCCTTCTTCTCATCCTTCTCCTTCTCCTTCTTCTCATCCTTCTCCTTCTTCTCATCCTTCTCCTTCTTCTCATCCTTCTCCTTCTCCTTCTTCTCATCCTTCTCCTTCTTCTCATCCTTCTCCTTCTCCTTCTCCTTCTTCTCATCCTTCTCCTTCTTCTCATCCTTCTCCTGCTTCTCATCCTTCTCCTTCTTCTCATCCTTCTTCTTCTCATCCTTCTCCTTCTCCTTCTTCTCATCCTTCTCCTTCTCCTTCTTCTCATCCTTCTCCTTCTCCTTCTCCTTCCTCATCTCCAAGGGCATTTAAATTAAAGGTACAGTGTTCTGCACTAATTTAAAGGCTCTCTGAAGCCTAGAAACCCTTTTTATAAGTTAAATTCGTAGCGAATAAATTCGCATCGAATCGAATTTCTTCCTCAAATTCGGCGAATCAGCCGAATCGAATTTTTGAATAATTCGCTCATCTCTAGTCATAACACCTCATCTGGAATATGCAGCTCAGATTTGGGCTTTGAGTGTCGGAGAACCGATTGTAATACAGATCAATTCATCGTTTTGGAATAGATTGTTTATAGACTTGTAATTGGTAGATGTTCATTTCCATCTCTTTGCGTAGCCCCTCCCTCTGCCTTCCTCATCTCTTTCCCTGGAGAAGCCACTTCACCTTATGGCAGCTAATCAGCCCTTAGATTTTCATTGCTCTGATTGCTGTAAAAATTGGACTACTTTTGAAAGTCGGGGCATGGAGTTCTCGGTCTCTACAGGCTCAGGGTCTGTCCATCTTTGTGGGGTCTTGTAGTACCACAAATTATGGGGCCAGTTTGTAGTCTTTCTGCAGTGACCGGGAAGTAGTTCATTTTTGGAGTAGGCCATTGCATTTCTCCATTCTCCATCATATTTTTAATTTGCAATCGTTCATTTTGACATTTTTTTTTCCATGTCAGTCCGCATTGTTGGGAGTTTTGGATGGACAAGGCACTGATGAGTTATTGTAGGCCTCGTGGTTTGGAATGGTCCTTGTTAACCTGTAGGACTTTATGATGGTATGAGTTGGGCTGCTATTCTATAGGTGGCCCCAGTATGATGGAATCTGCTCAGTTCAGTCCACATTGTTGGGAGTTTTGGATGGACAAGGCACTGATGAGTTGTTGTAGACCTCAAGGTTTGGAATGGTCCTTGTTAACCTGTAGGACTTTATGATGGTATGAGTTGGGCTGCTATTATATAGGTGGCCCCAGTATGATGGAATCTGCTCAGTTCAGTCCACATTGTTGGGAGTTTTGGATGGACAAGGCACTGATGAGTTATTGTAGGCCTCGTGGTTTGGACTAGCCCTTGTAGACCAGTAAAGCGTTTATGATGGTATGAGTTGGGTGCTGTTCTATAGGTGGCCCCTGTATGATGGCACCCCTCTTCTTTAAAAGGAATTTGCTCAGTTCAGTCCACATTGTTGGGATGGACAAGGCACTGATGAGTTGTTGTAGACCTCATGGTTTGGAATGGTCCTTGTTTACCAGTAAGGCTTTATGGTGGTATGAGTTGGGCTGCTGTTCTATAGGTGGTCCGAGTATGATGGCACCCTCTTTTTTAAAAGGAATTTGCTCATCTCAGTGCACATTGTTGGGAGTTTTGAATGGACAAGGCACTGATGAACTAATGTAGGCTTCGTGGTTTGCACTGGTCCTTGTTGACCAGTAAGGCTTTATGGTGGTATGAGTTGGGGTAGCTGTTCTATAGGTAGCCCTCTACGATGGCACCTTCTTTTGTAAAAGGAATCTGCTCAGCTCAGTCCACATTGTTGGGAGGTTTGAATGGACAAGGCACTGATGAGTTATTGTAGGCCTCGTGGTTTGGACTAATCCTTTTAGACCAGTAAGGCTTTACGGTGGTATGAGCTGGGGTGCTGTTCTGTAGGTGGCCCCAGTATGATGTTCAGTCCACATTGTTGGGAGTTTTGGATGGACAAGGCACTGATGAATTGTAGGCCTCGTGGTTTGGACTGGTCCTTGTTGACCAGTAAAGCTTGATGGTGGTATGAGTTGGGGTGCTGTTGTATAGGTGGTTCCAGTATGGTGGCACCTACTTCTGTAAAAGGAATCTGCTCAGTTCAGTCCACATTGTTGGGAGTTTTGGGTTGACAAGGCACTGATGAGTTATTGTAGGCCTCGTGGTTTGGACTAGCCCTTTTAGACCAGTAAGGCTTTACGGTGGTATGAGCTGGGGTGCTGTTCTGTAGGTGGCCCCAGTATGATGTTCAGTCCACATTGTTGGGAGTTTTGGATGGACAAGGCACTGATGAATTGTAGGCCTCGTGGTTTGGACTGGTCCTTGTTGACCAGTAAAGCTTGATGGTGGTATGAGTTGGGGTGCTGTTGTATAGGTGGTTCCGGTATGGTGGCACCTACTTCTGTAAAAGGAATCTGCTCAGTTCAGTCCACATTGTTGGGAGTTTTGGATGGACAAGGCACTGATGAATTGTAGGCCTCGTGGTTTGGACTGGTCTTTGTTGGCTAGTAGGACTTTATGATGGTATGAGGGGTGCTGTCCTACATATGGGCTGCTGTCCTATATGTGACCCCAGTATAATGGCACCCTCTTCTGTAAATGGATTCTGCTCAGCTCATTCCAGCAATTACTGTTGGAGGTACTCTAATGGATTTGGAGGAGGTATTTACAGAATTCCATGTACAATATTCCTGTTGGGGTAGACTCTCATTCCAGTAAGTCTGTCTTTCTCTGTCCCCCTCCCCCTATTTCTCCATTCTCCTTTTTCTCTCTTTTTCTATATCTGATAATAGTCAGAGCAGCCGAAGCATTGATGTCTCCATTGTACAGTCACCTCCTTGTGTGGTGTACCAGAAGATCCTGCTGAGTGAGTCGGTTTGAATTGTACGAAT
>NW_028320678.1:0-34262 GCF_062004578.1 Staurois parvus
TCTTTTTAGGAAAGACATGGAGCAGAATATATGTTTAATAGCAAAAAGTCACAAATATTGTTTTTTTTCTCAAAATTGTCGGTCTTCTTTTTTTATAGCGCAAAAAAATAAAAAACACACAGGCGATCAAATACCAATCTCTATTCGTGGGGGAAAAAAGGATGTAAATGTCATTGGGTGCAGTGTTGTATGACCGCGCAATTGTCTGTTAAAGGAACGCCGCAACGCAAAAAATGGCCTGGTCTGGAAGGGGGGGGGGGGGGGAATCCTCTGGAGAGCAAGGGGTTAAAGCAACTGGACTTCGCTCAGCTGAGAGAGTAGAAGGCTGTGATGAGCACACTGACCACACCCTGCGCTCGGCTAAGGCGCTCTCTATTGGCTGAGCCTCCTGTCGGTCACTGTGCAGGGAGGTAGATCCCAGCACTGAAGAGACCCGGAAGTATTTGTAGCTCTTGTGTTTCTGGCAGTGCTGCAAGCAGGTGAGTCACGTGTACGTGGTGTGTTCATGTCAGACATCCCAGCTCCTCTCCATGGACACTGGGAGCTGCTGTCTACACACCAGTACTGATACAATTGGCAACATCTTCCGAAATGTCCGACATCAGTCCTGGGTGTAATGTGAGCAGTGTCTGCAGAGTGCTGGAGCCTTTTGTAGTCCACAATTTACTTTTACATTTTCCCAACCCTTTCTGTCATTCTTCCTTTTATGTGTTTTGTTTGCTCATTCATTTACCTTTCTGTGTTATTGATGATCTGTACAAACATACAGCACCCTGAGCTGAATCCAACTACAAGTCACACACAGTTCAGCTCACAGTGCTCTCAGGAGCCCATCAGGGTTTGTTTTAATTTACAGCCAACGTTTTCTGTGGTGTATGAAAAGGTTACAATTCCCCTCCCCTTCCTCCATCTGTGTCCCATTAGAGATATTTCCCTTTGCTTCCTGTCCTGAAGAAGAAGCTTCAGGTAAGTGAAAGGAAATCTGTCCCCTTTTAGTTGTCACCAGAACAGTTGTCCCCTTTTGTTTCTGGTGACAGCTAATGTTTTGGACTTTCCATTGTGCTCTGTCCCATTAAAAATGATCAACAAGCCAAATGGGATGAGTCTCCCCGCTGTCCACCACAGCTCCCTGCTGCCGCAGGCCCCCGCTGTCCACCACTGCTGCCGCAGGCCCCCGCAGTCCACCACCGCCCCCTGCTGCCGCAGTCCACCACCGCCCCCTGCTGCCGCAGTCCCCCCGCAGTCCACCACCGCCCCCTGCTGCCGCAGTCCCCCCGCAGTCCACCACCGCCCCCTGCTGCCGCAGTCCACCACCGCCCCCTGCTGCCGCAGTCCACCACCGCCCCCTGCTGCCGCAGTCCCCCCGCAGTCCACCACCGCCCCCTGCTGCCGCAGTCCCCCCGCAGTCCACCACCGCCCCCTGCTGCCGCAGTCCCCCCGCAGTCCACCACCGCCCCCTGCTGCCGCAGTCCCCCCCGCAGTCCACCTCTGCCGTTGCAGGCCCCCCCGCAGTCCACCTCTGCCGTTGCAGGCCCCCCCGCAGTCCACCTCTGCCGTTGCAGGCCCCCCCGCAGTCCACCTCTGCCGTTGCATGCCCCCCCGCAGTCCACCACCGCCCTCTGCCATTGCAGGCCCCCCGCTCTCCGCCACACTCCACCACTCAACCCAACTGTACACCATCCTCTGCCACCACACTGCCTCATTGTCTGCAAATGCATAACCCCTAAGTCCACCAGTTCTTCTGTCCATGCCACACTTGCCATGCCAATGCACACTTCTGTTTTGGGCCAGTTAAAGAAAAGGCACACTTTTGCTAGTATACAGTAAAATATGTATTTTTTTAAATATATATGCAATGAAACACTTCTGTTACTATTATACAGCTCAAACATACAGACTTTTTTTTTAAGGTCTATGGCACATTTATGTGTCCATATTTTGTAATTTTGTAGCTTGTTTTTAAAGGTTTCTATGTCTTGCTCTGGTATTAGGAGAGGTAATGTCCACAGACAGACATGGTGGTGAGCAGCAAGACTCAGACATTGCAGGTCACAGACACGGAGTACAGTGCAGATGCTGTGGAATGGTGTCCTGTGGATGATTGGAACACAATCCTGGCCTGTGGCACCTATCAGTTGAAGAAGCCAAACAGTGATGTGAGTACTCCATACTTTTCTCTTATGGCCTAAACTTCTAGATTGAGGGCTCGTTCCCACCATACAGTACGTGCATGAAAACTGATGGGTAAATGTTCTGATTTCACTTTTAGAGACATTAGTTTTCATGCACGTTAAGCTGAGTTTTTATGCGCATTGATATCAGTTTTCATGTGCGTCATTTATGTGCTTTGTTAACCCCACGATGTTGATGTCACATCAGTTTCTTTCCGTGCAGAAAGTTGCATATAGGTTGCAGATTCCTGTGCAGAAAACAATCTGCGTATCTCCAAGGTCAAGTGCTGTGGTGTTAACATGGCACATAGAGAACAATTGTTTTGTTTTTTTTTGTTTTTTGATTTTTTCTGCCCTTGGAGAATGCATGCAGAAAAACTGAGCTATCTGCACATGGTGTGAATAAGGCCTGACTGTTATTTGCATGCTGGAAGTGGGGAATTGAAAGTAGCAAGACTTAACACTAGGTTATACAACTATTAGAAATAGTCATGAAAATGGTAAATCCAGGAACTGCTCTATTCCTCTGTCTATGCTCAGTCTGCAAACTTTAAAAATGCAACAGTTGGAGGATATAGAGAAGCTAGAAACATCATTGATCAAATTGTAACAAGAAATTCTGAACTGCCTGTACCTGGGGGGGAAAAAAAACACCAAATGTTCCTTCGCTAAAATTGAACTTCACTGAGGCAAGCCATACATCTGATTTTACAATTTTATTTGGATCTCCCAACAACTGTCATAGAAGGACCTGCCAGATTAGATACAAGTCAAAAAGATTTTTTAGCTTGGCCCTTGCATTATGTGGTTTTGGTGTATCTACTTGAGATTGGTAACCAGATCATTGCATCTCTATGGACCTCGCAACACCACCCCACTGTAGTTTAAACAAAACCTGTACTGAGCAAAATACAGAGGGCTGCCATAGCTGACCTACCTCTGAAAATGCTAGTTTCTATTTACAATACTTTGAGTCCCTAACCTGGAAGACTTCTACAGATCAGGAAAGAGACAAACAGAATTTAGAATTCCTAGCTTGCATGCCTGTTCTTAGTGACCACACATTTACTGAAGCCATGGGATCATCTGGAAACTTTAATTTTCAGAGAGAAGAGGTATCCATACTTGCCCAGGTGCGTCTGCCATACAGTCCCTTTCTCCTTCTGTGTCATCCGGTGCAAGCACAGCTCATCCAGCCATATGGAACAAATGCAATAGGATCAAGTTGCTCACTTGAAAACTGCATCCAGTTTATTAATATTCTTCAAAACACCATGTACAGCAAAAGTAGACACCACGAGAGAAAGGGAACAGTCAATGTATTTCACACTGCTAACTCTTATTCATGACTTGTGGGTTGTAAATAAGCGCTAGCAGCTCCAAGCGCGTTTTGTTTCCTTGCTCCCGCGGTATCTACTTTTGCTGTACATGGCATTTTGAAGTTTGCTTATAACGTGGATACAGTTTTCAATTGAGCCATCCTTTGGATCTTATTGAATTTGTTCCACATCTTTTATTGTGTGTCAACACCTCAAAGGACCTCAAATTTTTCAGCCAGTGCACTGCACTGATGTGAACTAGCACCACTAAAAACATTGGAAAACCTGTGCATGTGCACATCTTATCTTGGATGGCTATGAAGTGTAGATATCTATCCCTTTTCTGCTGCTTGACAGAAAGCAGTAGCCGAATGCTGATGATGAATTTATTGCTTTTCTACTGTGTCAGGTGATCACTGTCCCATGAAAGTGATCAGCAGCTGAAGTCCCTTTTTTAAAAGTAGGGAGCGTGTACCTTTTTAATCATTAAGGAGTTATTTAAAGTGTTTATAAAGGCAATTGTTTAAATTAAAATAATAAGCATGTCATACTTACCTGTTCCATGCAATGGTATTGGACAGAGTGGCCCTGAACATCTTCTTCTAGAGTCCCACCGCCAGTGCTATCTGCTCTCTCTCTTCTGTGTCTGCCCCCATAGCAAGCTGCTTGCCTTGTGGGCAGATGTGCGGCCTAGATCCCAAGCCAGGCTGTCTGCGTCCATTGACACACACAGTGTTGCTCAGCCCCATTTCCCCCCCAACATTTGATGATTGACAGCACCAGGAGCCAGTGTCTTCCGCTGTGTCCTCATTCTCTGTGAGTAGAGGTAGAGATGAGATGCAGCCCTGCACAGCACTGGATTGACTGAGAAGGTATTTGGGGGGGGAGACAGCAAGTTGTAACTTTTTTTTTTTTTTTTTTTTTTTTTTTTACCTTCATGCAGGGAATACATTAAGGCAGGGGTGGGCAACTGTGGCCCTCCGGCTGTTGAAATACAAGTCCCATCATGCCTCTGCCTTTGGGAGTCATGCTTGTAACTGTCAGTTTTGCAATTCCTCATGGGACTTGTAGTTCTACAACAGCTGGAGGGCCACAATTGCCCACCCCTGCATTAAGGTAAAAAAAGTTGCATCTGTAGAACAGATGCATAACTAGAAACTTCAATGCCCCAGTGCAAGAAGCTATGAAGGGCCCCATGGTCCTGGCTGGGCCCTTCCCTCTGAGCCCGGTTGTGCAACACCAGGGTCCGGTCACAAGTGCAACCTTTGCGACCCTGGTAGTTCCACCATTGGTGTCAATAGTGTCAGAGGCTAAGAGAACACAGAGGCCCAGGGGCAGCAGAAGGAAACTGTATAGGAGGGGAGGCGGCATGTAGAGGAACCGATCCCCCTTCATTTTTCCTCCTGCAGCTGCTGAATGCCGGCTGGAGGGAGAGGTGGAGAAGCAGGAATTCAGCTGCAGGAGGAATCCACCCCTCCTATCCAGGTGTACAGGGGGGCCCATGGAGCCGGGTTGCAGTTGCGACCCCTGTAGCTACACTCCTGCCGTAGAACCAGTTTTTAAGCTTTTGGAATCCATTAGTCATTATTTCGATATTAATATTATTATTATTAGAGAAACTTGCAGACTACAGTTACATAGCAGCCAGTCAATAGACCAATATTGGTTTGACCACTTACAAACTAGCTAAATTTGAAAGATCATTGGTTGCTGTGGATTATGGCTCTTAGCTTCATACTTTGATCATTAATGTGTTCCCTGTGATGCCTCCAGACCAAGTAACCTGTTCTTTTACCCCATAGCACGACAAAGGTAAAAGCGATGATCCCCATATGCGGCTGGGTCGTCTTTACCTTTTTAACTATGATCCCCACCAACTTTTTTCACCGGTGTCAGAACTGCAGAGGATTGAAACAGCTGCTATATTGGACATGAAATGGTAAGGAAGCCATTTGATCCTCTTGCCAAAAACTTTCCTATGAAAAGAGTATAGTGTATACATTTTACAATGTATAAATAACTTTACAGGATGTGATGTAAATAAGAGGCTTTCAAATAAAAATCAATTTAATGTACAGGCCAATTTTAATCCAAAGTTTTCTAGGCTGATATAAAAAGGCAGTGAATGCTGTCATGTGTTCATGAAACAATTATTTAATGTATTTGTGTATAAAACTAGCATAGGTACCCCAATCTGTCTTTATAGTAGGCTCTTGTAAATCTCAATGTAGAAATTCAGAAACAGATATAGGGTAGTGTAGCAATTGTGCATACAGAGATGGACGCGGTCATCCATCTTGCTAAGGATCCTCCATCTTGTATCGTTTCTACTCCCAAATCCGCTTCCCTCCAGTTTCCCCCCCCCCCCCTCCCTCAGGAATGTGGTCTGTATGATGCCAGAGATCACAGGCTCAGCGGGAGAGCTTAATGGTTATAAATCCCACTAGCTGGTGCTTCTCAATCTGAGATGTCGTAAAGCCACTACATCTTTTTCTGTAAATATTGTTATTGCACCTTTTTGACCTTTTTTTAGTAATAAATCCTATTATCTGAAAAGTGTTGAACTGTTTTTAAAGCTCGTTTAATGCAAACTAAGAACCCCTGTCTCTGCAGAATGCTACTGTGTGTTTTAAACGTCTGCATACATCTGTCTGCGGTGACATTGTGTATACAAACAATTATTCAAACATCATAGTGTTATTGCTAATATTGCCGAATTTCCTCTTTCTCTGTACAAAAAGGAGGTGGTGGCAGTGTGAAGGGTTAATTGCGTAATTCACCTGACCCAGTAACAATCGCTCCCAGGCTGCAGGTACACAGATTGTGGTACATTAGATGGAAAATCTTTGTGCAGCTGGGCGTGGCATTGTTACGCATGTGACAGCGTGGTTTTAGATTGGCTAGTTTTTTGGTCATGAGTTTGGTGAGAAGGGCTGGGGGTCTGACTCCGCGATCGTCACAGGTACAACAGCAGGGTGTAAGCCTCTCATGGCTTTATTGCTTGCAGGAAAGGTATGGCAGAGAGATATAACTATCAATAATCTGATACTTCATTGTCCAATCAGAGACTGGTGTAGGTCCTGGATATTTTGCCTAAACTGCAAGACTAAGAATAACGAATTCTGCAAGTAAAACATTTTACAAATGTAGGTGTTTACCTTGAAACTGTGTGTGAAGTTCAGATGAAAACTATGTTTGATCATTTGCAATGAAGTAGGCTCAGCTCCGGTATCTAGGAACTAGCATGTTGCAGTCCCCACAGGTAGAGGTTTGTAAAGTGAACCTGTGCCCGAGAATATGCACACTAAGGTATTTACATACCTAGCGGTTAGTTTTTCCACTAGTTAGCAGTTCTTTCATTGTATAAATTATATTGTAAAGCGCTGCGCAAACTGGCGCTATATAAATCCTGTATATATAAATATATGTACAAAAAGGCCAAAGCACAGACAATTTATACGAGCATCTGTGTGTAAAGCAGTATTAACAAAAAAGTTATTTAAATTTTTTTTAATTTCATTTTAAAGAATTTTAATGCAATTTATATTGCAGCTTACAATTATTAGGTGTTGTGACTGCATTAGTTTTCAGTTTGTTTTTTTTGTTTTTGTTTGTTTTTTTTTTAGGCTTTATTTCTCTTTGGACATGGTTATGGCTAGTAACAGACCTCTTGTATTAGGGTTTCTCTGCTCTGGAATGAATGAGCACAGGGGGCACCATTGGACACCAGCATTGTCAATCTGTGGGGAAGGGCGTGTTAGATGCACTAGTAGATCTATATACACTAACAAATTGAAACTGAACAGTTCACACTTTTATAGTCAGTTACAGTAGGTTTTTTTTCCTTTTGGGATAAAGATTTAACACAAAAGCTGATCATTGTAAGCTCCCCTGTCAGTGGCAAATGGTTTTTATCATCCCTTCAACTGATACATCTGCTGAAGAGCTTGTTCTTTTGGAAACAAAAAGCAGACTTACTGGCCAGATCACCAGATCAAAATAGAAGAAAGAAAACCTAAAAAACAAAGCAAATGCAGCCACCACATCTATGAATTGGTAAGCTGCAATATATTGTTTCTTTTTAGGTTTAATACCATTTGAATAGACTCCTGATGTCTCAGTAAAGAGAACCTGTTATAGTAAAATGCTATCACATAGGGGGTTGTCAGTCCCCTATGTGAAAACAAAGAAAATACGTGGGGAAAAAAAGGTGTAAAAGAATTAAAGTTACACCAAACCACTTAACCCCCTTATCCCCAAGAAAATGTAAAGCCCCTTCTACCCTTCTGCCCCATGTACACACACATTCGAACATAAATGCACACATTTGGGGCGCTGACATATGGAAATGTTTCTTGCATTACACATGTTACGTATCAGCGTTTTCTAAGAATATAAGTTTTCAGGATAATGCGAGGCAGCACTGCAGGGAATTTACTTTTACTCTTCATTTTCCAGCTAAGTACTCTGTCCTCGGTAGCTCACCAATCTTCAGAATCTCAGATTTCTTGGCCTGTAAAGAGGTGATATAAAAAGAAAAACTAGGGGAAGTTTTTGTTGGGCATACAGGCTTAAATCATTGCTGGCCAAGAGGATGAGAGGCTTTGAGAGCAATAAATCCTCCCATCTTCATTCAAATCAGTTTGCAAATATCAACACCGCATTTATACGGACATCCAGCCACAGCTCATCCACCCAGTCCTGGGTTGCCAGATGATGATGATAATAATAATGCAGTACTACTATTGTACATTTTTGTTTTTGGATAGTAACAATATGAAGTCTCCTTTGTGTCCATCTTCTATGTGCTCTTCGTGATTAGAAATGTCACAGGGGTTCAGGGTCAATATGAACAACAACCTCTGCAATCCTTAATGATACAGGCCCTCTAGCAGTTTTGTGGTCTGTAATGGCTATTGTTTCACCACCCTCTGTATCCGTTCTGAAGGGAAACGAGGACTGAGCCAGTGTGTAGTGGAATATTGGAAACAGCCGAATTCCATTAATTATGGGGCTAGTATGTTTATTACCTGTCAAGAAATTAAAAGTGAATAACCTTTTTTTTTTTTTCTGTCTAGGTGCCACATTCCCCTCTCAGATCATCCTGTGTTGGGCATTGCTAATGCTAAGGGTGCACTGGAGCTTTATAAACTACAAGGCAGGGGGGTAAGTGTGTACATTATTGCTGATCTAGTTGCAAACTCCTGTTTAGTCCCTTGACCTGGATTTGACTTGTCTTATGTCAAACACAAAGTGCAAGTGCAGTTACTCAAAGCAGACCATTAGAACTCGTATTTATTATATTGGCCCATTGATGTATCTGTGCTTAGCTGTTCAGCAGATCTGGTTTCTGCAGTGACTGTTTTTCTTCAGTAGGAAAGTTGCCAGGCGGAGCCTGTGTACAGCATAGATGTGGGTGATGATTGTCTGGCTTTGTCCCTTGACTGGTCCACAGGAAGGAGAGAAAGGTAAGATATATGAAGATGTTGGGCCGACTATGTGGGGGGGAAAAAAAAAAGGAAATTCCCCACAGCATCCAATTTGATTTCAGCCGCAATTTTATCTATTGACACTTAGAAAATATCTAGGTTGATATAAATCACCTCTTCTGTCTTCTTTCTTTTTTACACCAGCCTTGTGTTTAGTTTTGTGATGTATGCCCTGCTCTCTCCTGTTCAGTAGTTCTCCCATGAAGATCATCTGCAGCGACTCAAAGGGGCGTCTCAGTTTGGTGCAGGTAGAGGAATCTTCACCGTCCCTGGACATCCAGTGTCAGTGGGGAGCCCATAAGTTTGAAGCCTGGATCGCTGCATTCAACTACTGGAATCTAAGTACAGTGTTTTCAGGTGTGTGTAGAAACTATAATGGACAAGTATTTGATCTTGTTTATTTGTAGTTCATATGGAATGATGTGAAGTTCTAAAATAAAATGTTCTTCATTGTGAAGTTTGTGCTATCCTATTATATATTTTTTTTAATGTTGTGTGCAAACTGTGTTACGCAAGTCTAAACACTGGGATATGAGATCTGGAGAAGAGGACAGGACTGAAGAACGTGGAAGGGGCAGGGACTTGGGTCCAGGGAAGGAGACAGGATTGAGGACTGTGAAAGGGGACAGGATTAAGGTTTAGGGAAGAATTTATACTGAGGTGCAGGGAAGGGGATGGGACTGAGGACTGTGGAAGAGGACAGGATTAAGTTTCAGGGAAGGAGACCGACTGAGGACTGTGGAAGGGGACAGGGCCAAATTAGTTGTTTTGCAGGCTGGCTGCTAAGTGTTGCTGGGAAATCCTTTTGTTTGTGATGTGCATTGCTCTTCCATGTGCATCTTACTGCTAAGGCTAGTTATAAGTTGGGACGGTTGCCCTTTTTTTGTGCAGTTGGCTAATTTGGATGCAGGGAGGCACTGGTTGCCTTTTACTGTCATTTTGTTATAGCTGAGCATCGCGTGCGTTCCTGCACCTTTTTTTAAGGAGGGATGGTCTCCTCCAGGTACACCTGCCCTTAACCCATCTATTGATATATGTGCTCCTACTAATGGAGGCTCTGGAAATTTGAGAGTTAGGTCCACAGTATACAGAGGATCCTTGATGCGGGACTGTGGCTTATGCATGTATTTGCAAATGTGTGCAAACACAACCCTCTGCTGTTAACGCAAACTCTTAGGGCCAAATTGGTTGTTTTTTGCAGGCTGGCTGGTAAGTATTGCTTGTTTGTGATGTGCATTGCCCTTCTATGTGCTCCTTACTGCTAAGGCTGTTTATAGGTTGGGACGGTGCCATTTTTTTGTGCAGGAGGTCTGGGGAAGGGAACAGACAGAGGTCCAGGGTAGGGGATGGGACTGAGGACCACAGAAGAGGACAGTATGGGAGGTATGGAGAAAGGAACAGACTGAGGTCCAGGGAAGTGGGCAGTATTGAGCTTTGAAGATGTGGACAGAGAAGACAGGACTATATTACTATTGTGTGTGTGTGTATCTATATATCTATATATCTCTATCTCCTAGTGATTTATAATTTATCACTGAGTAATTATACTGCGCTGCACTGAGTCATTTTTATATTATGTATTGATTTATTGTGGGAAAACACAAAGTGTGAGCAGCAGTATTAACATTAGTTACACATCGTTACAAATACTATTGCATATTTACTTTGTCATAGTTTGCACGATTTATGGTGATTGTGCTGAGGTTTTTCTGTTATTGAAATTCTACACTGTAACAGTCCATTCTTATTTCTCTGGTCAGGTGGAGATGACTGTTTACTGCGAGGATGGGATACAAGATCTACACCAGTCCACCCAATATTTACCAGCAAACAGTAAGCACAACCATTGTGTGTACCGATTTATCATGTATTACCCTAGGTTCAAACCTAAGTGTTTTCTGCTGCGTTTTGCAGAAACGCAATACAGTTTTAATGATTCCCTATGTGACAGGTTCACATCTCTGCGTTTTCACCCGGTGTTTTTTGGAAAGGGTCAGGGACTTTTTTGAACCCAACACGTTTTTTGGTTCTATAGACTTCAATGGAAACGCTGCAGAAAAGCGTGTAATGCATTTTGCATTTAAAATATGCCTAGCAACAAGAAAAATTAAAAAAAAAAAAAAAAAATAGAAAAACGCAACACAAAAATGCACAAAAAGCAACCTGCATAGGTTTGAACCTAGGGTTACTGCTATTCCATCATTTGTGTTGAATTAAAACTGTTCTTGTTCTCAACATACAGCATGCTCACATTCTCCGCTATAACAGGATTTAGTGGAGAACACTATAAAATATAAAATATGCCTCGATCTGGTTACCATTGACAATGACTCTGATCAGTACTCAGTACTGTCGTTCCAAAAAGTGAATGTGATTGTGTCACCGATAGAGATATGTTATGATTTGTACTTATGTCCCTCATTATCAGACATTCAATGGGAGTGTGCAGCATTCAAAGTCACCCTCTTCGGGAGAATGTTCTAGCGACAGGAAGGTGAGGAATCTGGAATCTCCTCCTTATGATTTCTAAACTATTACCATAAATAAGCTTTTTGTAAAACACTGGAGATGTAATAATTAATGCTTTGATTCCATTCACGGTAAGTGAACATTTTTAAAGCCTGCCTGCACTACTCCTATTTCAGCAGTAGATGGTGGTAAAGCATTTCATGTCATTGTCACCCCAGTCCTGGTGTAAAATTCAGTGTGTTTTTATTCCCAAATCGTCAAAGCCTGGTTGTAAAACAGAAGTGACGCAATCACGTAAAAGCTTTGGCCACAGCAAATATATATATATATATATATATATATATATATATATATATATATATATATATATAAATATAAATTTTTTTTTTTTTTTTTACACTACAGAAACGGAAAGCGCCTTGGACTACTTGTGTTCAGATCATGTTGGTTATTTTGGTGACAACATTGTCATTTTAAATTCAGTGGAGGGTCATGGAATTTTTTTTTTTTTTCCTTTTGAATATTTTTCTGCTATCATTAAATTTATACTTTATTATACATTGTATATACAGCAGGTAAAATAAGTATTGAACATGTCACCGGTTTTCTCCACGTCCGTAACAACCCATGCAATTCATACATACAAAGATACCAAAACAAATAATTTCACAAATTTAAGTTTTATATGGAATGACACATGGAAAAAGTATTGAACACGCTAACTGAAATTTATTTAATACTTGGTATAACATTTTTTGTGTGTGTGTGTGTGTGTGTGTGTGTGTGTGTGTGTGTGTTCCCCATCTGTAACCTCTGTCTTGCGACCCTTCTTACAGATCACATTTGTTTTTGGGGTAATTATTTTGGTTGGAAGGATAACATCCTAATGAATGAGTTGATCATCTTTAATAAGGTGGTGTGGATTTCCCAACCTTCTTTTTATAGTTTTTGTATTCAAACACCCCTGCAACACTGCCTTGTCTGATGGCAACCCTATTTCGTACTGTAATTTTCATTTTCTCTTGCATGCCCACCTCAGTTTTCCTGCTGGAGCAATCGCACTGCCAATATCTTTTTGTGCTCCTCCTGTAAATTGCCTCTCTTTCCTCCAGAGCCTGAATCAAGTTAGAGTGACAGCACTGTGTCAGGCAATAGAAGTGTGATTGGCTCACAGTGCAGAACCTGTTACCCTCAGCCTTTTGTTGTAAAAAGATTTCAAGCATTAATATGGTATTTTAATAGGGAGATAGATCAGGACTAAAGTGTGACGTTTTTTACATAACACCACTTTTTTACGCTTTTTACAATTTTGGAATACACAGAGGAAGCTTTTCAGGATTTAGGCCTTTCGCTTATTTGCTTGGGAGAGCAGAGGGTTTTAGAAATCGGAGTCCTTATCTAAAATTAGCGTTGCCTAGACCAGATTTGATGGGCGAGGTGCTGTCCTAGATATTGACTCAGTGGTAGAAATGATCTAATTTCAGATAAGGGACCAGATTGCTCTCACATGTTCTATAAGCTAATGAACTGTAGGCTTTAAAATACAAAGTAGTTGCCTCAGGATTGGTGTTTTATATTAATACATATTAGATTTTCACTGTTTCTTTTTATATCTCAGTTATGATGAGCATGTTCTCATCTGGGACTTGCGGCAGATGAAGCAGCCTGTATCTGATACCCATGTTCAGGGTGGAGTCTGGAGACTGAAGTGGCACCCAACAGAGAGTTCCCTCCTGCTGGCTGCCTGTATGGATAGTGGCTTCCACATTCTGGACACGGCGTCTGGTAAGTGCAGAATTAAAGAGCCAAGAAATTCAGCCAACTCAGAGCTGGTGAATAAATTAATTCTTCTAGTCTCTTATCTCTGAGGCTATATTGTTGAGATTCCCATGTGTTTCTGCTGCCACCCATAAGGTTATAATGAAGGGGCACCTCTCACAGCAAAATGCCGCAATTCATTTCATGATCTACATTATGGCAATTCAATTCATTGAGTCCTTTGGCTTTGTGAAAGGAGCAATAACCTGAGAGTTATGAAACATTTATTTAATGGCAACCATGCAAACCTGTCTTTTAACCACTTGACCTCAGGAAGGTTTTTACCCTCCTCATGACCAGGGCATTTTTTGATGTTCAGCACTGTTAATTTTTAACTGGCAATTGCTCAGTCATGAAGCACTGTACATAAATGAAATGTATAGCATTTTTTTCATACAAATTGAGCTTTCTTTTGATGGTATTTTATCACCACTGGGGTTTTTTTGGGGTTTTTTTTATATAAACAAAAAAAGGCAGAAATTTTGGGGGAAAAAAAAACCCAAAACACTATTTTGTCCTTTCTGTTATAAAATCTAATTTCTTCATAAATTTAGGCCCAAATGTATACTGCTACATGTCTTTGGTAAATAAAAAAAAAAAAAAAAAACTCCCAATGAGTGCATATTTTATTGTAAGTTAGACTTTCTACAAACTATATCCTAGAATTTACGCAGCTATAGACACTATACTTGTAATGGCAGTGATCACTGATGTGAATGTATATTACATATGTAAAGTGCTGCAAAATTGACGCTGCTATATAAGCATGTGTGATAAATCAGTGACTTATAGGGGTAGATTTACTAAAACTGCAGCTGTGCATGGTAGCCAATCGCTTTCAGCTTGTTCAGTTGCGCTTTGGCAATAAAACCTGGAAGCTGATTGGTTTCTATGCAGAATTGCACTAGATTTTGCATTTACACTCTCCATTTTGGCTGATTGTGTGGGGGGGGCAATCCGGTTCTAACAAACTAGCTGGGAGGGACACTAACTGACACTGACATTGCTATTGATATTAATATCAGTGATAATACTGTACACTGCACTGACACTGGGTGGAAAGGGGTTAACATCGGGGGGGGGGGGACTGTGCTTAACAAGTGTAATGTGTGCTGATTTTACTCACAGATCTGGCTGTTTTTTTTTTCTCCCTGCTTTTCAGGGAGAAGAAACAGCCAGATCGCTGTTCTGTATGCACAGATCGCTGTTCTGTATGCACAGATCGCTGTTCCGTATGCACAGATCGCTGTTCCGTATGCACAGATCGCTGTTCCGTATGCACAGATCGCTGTTCCGTATGCACAGATCGCTGTTCCGTATGCACAGATCGCTGTTCCGTATGCACAGATCGCTGTTCCGTATGCACAGATCGCTGTTCCGTATGCACAGATCGCTGTTCCGTATGCACAGATCGCTGTTCCGTATGCACAGATCGCTGTTCCGTATGCACAGAACACTGTGCCGGTATTAGACACAGCCAAAATTGACTGAAACCTGCTGCCAAATTGTGCTATGTCCAATCACAGCAGGGGACATGTGCCTGAAAACCTGTACACAAGCAGTGACTTTCATGTACATTGCTGTGCCAGTGAAAAAAATAAGTATTTGATCCCCTGCTGATTTTGAATGTTTGCCCACTCACAAAGAAATGATCAGTCTAAAAATTGAATGGTAGGTGTATTGTAACACTGAGAGACAGAATAGCAACAAATTCAAAAGAAATGCATGTCTAACAAATTATGCACTGATTTGCATGTTCATGAGGGAAATAAGTACCAGGTGTCTTTCATACAGGTAACAAGCTGAGATTAGAAGCAGTCTCTTAAAGGGAGTGCTGCTAATCTCATTTTGTTATCTGTATAAAAGACACCTGTCCACAGGTGTACACAAATAGTATAATGCCGCCAGAACCAATCTTAAAAACAACTTTAATTAGGGTGCTCACATTTTAACAGCATAAAAAACGCTTTAAAAGGGGAAGTGACGTCAACGCGCACACGAGAACCGGAAGTTGACCGACGGCCATTTTGGATGAGGGAGGATCGTCTGATTTCCCCTGGGCACTTCCTGGATTGCGTAAACTACTTTTGAGTACCTTTTTAAAGCGGTTTTTATGCTGTTAAAATGTGAGCACCCTAATTAAAGTTGTTTTTAAGATTGGTTCTGGCGGTATTATACTATTTGTGTTTCCTATACATTTATATTTATATGGAATATGCCTGGTATGGATATATGGAGTCTCAAGGCTGGTGGATCTTGATGGTAATATGAAGGCAGACTATATTGAGTAAAGACCAATAGGAGGACTGTCTCCCACCTTCCCTTTGGAAAGATATATGAAAAAGCTTCCTTTTTTCTGAATATTGGTAAGGGTATGCATTCCTTATTTAGAAGTGTCACAGTGCTGGTTGGATTAGAGCACTGAAGAGTGATTTCACATTCACGGGGGTTTTCATTTTTTGACTTCACAGTTTTTTTCACTTTTTCACTGAGTAATGTGATTGGGTATTCACTTGTATGAAGTCACTATATTTGGATATATATAAAAAAAGATAATGCACTATGTGAATATTTTTTCTTTTTGAGGTATATTATCGGAGGATTTTTTTGAACACGAGAAGAATTTGATTTAAAGATTGGACTTGTGGGGTCTGGACTGCACATGGTTTTGAGGGTTTATTGTACAGCATTTTCTGTCTGTTCATTTCATTAAAGGTCAAGCCTCTGTACTTTCAGTTCTGATTCAGAGACTCTTGGTTTTCTACTCTTTGATTAAAACCCTTATGCAGGGAATCTCCCATATGGTTCCCCCAGTCTGATCCCCATTGACTCCATGGCATCTGATACAGATTCTTTTAGTGCCTAAAAAAACACTATTCGAACCCATTAGAGACATTCCTCTCTCAACACGCTTTCACAAGGTTGCTTTCCTTTCGCCTTTACTAAGCCAGTGTCTGAGCTGGTAGTTTTTATCTTGCAAAAAGCCCTTCTTGGTCTAGCATGAGGACAAAGGTGGTGTTGAGGCCCAGGACTTCTTTCTTGCCCAAGGTAGCGTCTGCCTTCTCACAGATCAGGACTTTGTTTTGCCATCCCTGGAATTTCCTTAGTGTCTGGATGTTACTGCTTTATGAGGCAGTTCCTCAGCCACTGCTTCTTTCAGAAAGACAGATAGATTTTTGCCATTCTGGATGGGCCCAAAAGGGAGTCTTTGCAAGGCTTATTTAAGTTTAGGTCTTAAGGATTGGATTCCCACCTGTCCTGTTAGGATTCACTTCACTTCACTGAGACTGTGATTGTCTCTTGGACTTTTCAGAATCAGGCCCTTTTTTTTCATGGCTGCACTTGTTCCTCTGTTCACATGTTCTCTAAGTTCTAGCAGGAGGATTTTTCTACCTCATCTGATGCCATCTTCAGACTGGTCCTTAAGGCAGCTCTTAGAACTAAACAACAGGATTTGGGGTCTTGCCTAGAGCTCAGATTGTTAACAATTGTTTGCTGTTTTGCCTAACCCTCAGACTGCTTTTGGACATCCAAAAGGTTTAAGACTTTCAGTGTTCCTCAATGGATGAGAGAGAACAAAGGATTTTTGTACTCGCCCTAAAATCCTTCTCCCTGAGGTTATTGATGGATACAGGTCCCACTCCTCTGTTTATTATCATGTTCTCAGTACTGCTTTGCTATAAAACTAAGGTATGTTTACAGTAGAAGGGGTTAAACTGTGTGCTGGCCTACAGCTTTAGTTTGCCAATGTCCAATTTTCTTGTAAGTGGCAGTATAAGCCAAAGATTTTAGTCTGTGTTCCTCAATGGGCTCCAAAAAGGATTTTACGGTGAGTACAAAATATGTATTTTACTAGTTTACAGTAAGCAATAACTCCTTAAAATACCATAGCAGAGAGTTTATAGAAAATGGCATCTTCTGTATGTACAACCCAGTCTTATGTGGTTACTTTTGTTCTTCATTAGATGGCTGCCCTATTGCTTCCTCGTATGTGCTTCACAACTCCTTGGCTTATGGAGCGGATTGGTCCACACAGTCTCCTTCATGCAACGCATCAGCCAGTCCTGAGCCAGCTTCCCTGCAAGCCAATCAGTCAGATGCCACAAGGTCAGATGGAGCTGCACCAAACCTTGAGCAACCCGTGCAGAATCTGAAAATCTTCTACGAGTCACCCACTGCCAGCTTTGATGTGATTCTTGAGGATGACCATGGTGATTACTTGCCTGAAACTGACCCTGTAAAGGATTTGGACAATAAGGCTCTACCAGAAAAATCTAAATACGGACCAGAAAACACCAGCTTGGTGGCTACCTGTTCTTTTTATGACCATGTCCTGCATGTGTGGAGGTGGCGGTGGCAGAGAACACAGTCTGGGGAGTGATTCCATCTTTTTGTCACAACTGAGTTTACCAATCTATCCTAGAACACACTACCTCCTGTTGTGCTTATCACAAATGCTTAAAGGCCTGAAATCTTTTCTGAATGCTGGACATACTATACCTTGGAATATGGCACTTTGATGATCCAATTTAGATACAGAAGGTACCACTTTAAAATGACAAGTCACTATATATAATCAACACTTTAAGGAGAAACTTAACATTATGTGGAATTTTGTACCTGTGCCGATCTGCCTGAACATACCAGTAGTACCATTTTCATAGAGCAAGAGGGTAATTTCCTGATACAGTGGGTATAGAAAAGAATCACCCCCTTTTTAAAATCACATTTTGTTGCATTCCAGCCTGGAATGAAGACTGACACAGTTTTTGTTTTATCCAGCTGTATTTACTCAGTGCAACTTATAACACAAGACAGAACACCAACTTGTCAAAAAAAAAAAAAAGCAGAATCACCGAGTTGGAAAAAGGATCACTCCCCTTTTGTTGAACCACCTTTTTGTTTTAATTCCAGCCTTTAGTCTGTTGGGATATGTCTCTACTAACTTTGCACATCTAGACTTTGCAATACTTGCCCACTCTTCTTTGCAGAACTGCTCAAGTTCAGATAAATTTGACGGTGACTGTTTGTGGACTGCAGTCCTCAAGACCTTCCACAAATTTTCGATGGGGTTTAGGTCTGGGCTCTGACTAGGCCATGCCAGAACATTCACCTTTTTCTCCTTCAATTACTGTGTGGTCCTTTTTTGCTGCTTTGGGTCATTATCATGTTGGAAGGTAAACCTTTTTCCCATTGACAACTTTCTGGCAGTGGGCAGCAGATTTCCCTCCAGAATTTGATATTTTGCCCCATCCATTTTTCCTTTATCCTGACAAGTGCTCCTGTCCCTGCTGCAGAGAAACCCCCCATAACAGGATATTATCACCTTCATGCTTTACTGTAGGAATGGTGTTGTTTGGATGATGAGCTGTATTGGATTTCCGTCAGACACATTGTTTAGTGTTGAGCCCAAATCATTCAATTTTAGTCTCCTCTGACCATAACAACACCTTTTCCCATGTGTCCTCAGAAGGTGCGTTTTTGGAAAAGCTCAGTCATGACTGCATGTGGCCTTTCTTGAGAAGCGTTTTTTTTTTTTTTTTTTTTTTTCTTGCAACCCTCCCATACAAGCCACATT
The DNA here is from genome assembly GCF_062004578.1 of Staurois parvus. NCBI lineage: Eukaryota > Metazoa > Chordata > Amphibia > Anura > Ranidae > Staurois > Staurois parvus. The sequence continues at coordinate 18,845 of NW_028320678.1, forward strand.
TGTGGAGTATTTTGTGAGATTGTTGTCACATGCACACAATGATCGCATTTTGGCATAAATTCCTGCAACTTTTTCAGAGTTTCTGTAGGCCTCTCTTTAGCCTCTGACCAGTTTCATCCAGTTTGGAGTGATGTCCTGATCCAGGGAGGGTCTGTACTGTACCATTACCTTTTCGTTTCTTAATAATAGACTTCACTGTGCTTCTAGGCATTGATAAAGCCTTTGAAATGTTTTTTATATCCATCTCCTGACCTGTGCCTGTCCACAACTTTATCCCAGAGATCTTTTGACTGTTCCTTGCCAGCTATAGTTGGTTGGTTGCTTCAGCTGCACTACCAGGGACTGAGATGCTCGAGGAAAGCTCTTGGTGATTTGCTATAGGAGGGTTGGTGTGGATCTTTTTTCCAACTCAGCGATTGTTGAATTTTATTTTCTGACATGTTGGTGTTTTATAGCTTTCACTTGTATGTTATAAGATGCACTGAGTATATACAGCTGGATAAAACAAAAACTGTCTTAATTTCTGAACGGAAAGTAACAAATTGCAATTATTTTGAAGGGGGTGATTCTTTTCCAGACCCACTGTATATCATGGTAGCTAGGCTGTAAGATGTTAAAAATAAAAATAACCAGAGAATGGTCCTAGTTTTTGTGTGGAGCGTTTTTGTTTTTTTTTCTACATGTACCTGTTGGGTTTACGAAATCCCATAGTTTGAGAGAATAAGAGTTAAAGCCGTTTGCTGCCTGTGGCCTAGGGAGATTTCCCCTTGCTGATGATCATGCAGGAAGTAGGGAAATCTTCTCCATGGGTAGGTACCTAAAGGTATTGGCAAGTACCTTTTTGGGTTCTCATCTGCTCATTTGGAGGCACTCTCCTTACAAAGGGCTCCATCTTATTCTGCCTTGTAGTTTTTGCAAGTTCTGTTCTGCTATCCCTGTATTCGCAGGGGAAACCTCATCAGCCTATAGAAAGGTGCAGGTCCACTGAGAGTTATAAATATTAGCAGGAAGTCTGCAGTGTCGAATTTTAGGAAAGAAAAATGGTGTAACTTGGTACTGATGGAAATATTTTCTGTACAGGAGCGTTTTAAAGGATAAGTGCACCTTTTGTAACATGTTACCATCAGACTGGCCCGCTCCTCACTTTGACAGCTAGCAGGGCTTCTTCTCCCCCCTCTCTAGCTGTCAATTTTTTTTTAAAAAGCGTCCGTGCGGGGCTCCGCCCACCCAGCTGCGTCACTCATTCACAGTCCTCTGTGAATGAGAGACTACAAGTCCCTTAGTGGCTGTCTGCTTGTAGTTTAATGAACTACCACAGTGCTGTGGAGCACCATGGTAGTTCATTCATTCTTCCTGGCAGTATATCTACTTGCTCTTACATCCTGTACAGGCAAGCAGATATGCTGACAGATCTGCAGGAGACCTGCATAGCACCAGTGAACTGCTGATCGCAGATGAAATGCTTTACAGGCTGTTGCAGGCAAAAATAATAAATGCACTTTTTTTTTTTTTTTTTTTTTTTTTACTTTTACTAAAGGGTGAACTTAACCTTTTAATCCCAAGCATTAGGAATATTGGGAGGAGAGAACTGTTGCAAACACAGCATGCTGATCCTATCTGGGACTCTTCTCTGTGTTCAGTCTGTGGCAGCAGCTTTGGGATAGAAGGTTCTGCATTGCCATGGAAATACGTTTCCGCTATGCATGCTCTAATTTACCTTGTGTAAATCTGTGCTTGTCCCATGTAGGACAAAGCAACATGTTCACTTAATTACCTGCACCCCTCCCTTGTACTTTTTTGTTGCCCAACTACAGTGAAGAACAAAAGCCCTATTTAAGCTCAGTCTGTCTGACGTTTATGCAAGGCGTAGTATTATTCCCCCCCAACCCCAGGTGACTAATCTGGCCTAGCTATTGGCTGCTCATGTATCTAGCAGGGCATTATGGAAGGAATGGAAAAGCATTCCATTCTTGCTCATACCCAAAAATAAAGTATATCTTTCTGCATTTTTTTGGACTCGGTTTCACTTTGTGTTGGCTACACACATCACAAACTCTCCTGTAATGTTTCCTGTGGCTTCTGAATGAAATAAATTGGCCCCTGTCCACATGCATTTGTCCAGCTACAATCGTATAGGTTAGACTAGTGTGTGATCACAACCGCAGCCTGAATTATGACATGGGTTCCATGTGATCATTTATACTCCTAAAAAGTATGAATATGAAGCAATAAGCAGATACACCATATACCTGTTCTGTCACATGCAATTTATACAATTCCTCAGCATTGTATATACAGTAACAGAAGAGCACAGTCCAATACACCAGCAAATGTATTTATATTATAAAGGAGGATCCTGATCCACTGCATGTTTCATCATCTACAGCATAAGCTGATCTGTATTTTTGTTACTGTGATTTTATCAATAAAAGTGCTTGTTTGGCTAACTTAGCTCTTTATTTCCTATATTATGGATGTGCTCAAGAAATGGCACTTAGTCTGAAACTCTCTCAGCTGATAAACTCACATTTAGGAGCTTTCCTGCATTTTTTTTTTTTTTTAAATGCTATTTGAATCCACTAAAAAGGCTACTAAAATACAGCATGAGTTATTTTATCAAATCATGTGGAATTTTAGTAGTGAAAAGCATGCATCATGTTTCAGCTGTTAGCTGAATGTAAACATTTCCAGCAATTAAAAAATTTTAAACAGCGTGGGGTCCCCCCACCCATCCATACCAAGCCCTTTGGGTCTGGTATGGATTTTGAGGGGAAGCCCCACGCCAAATTTAAAAAAAAAAAAAAAAATATGGATTGGGGTTCCCCCCAAAATCCATTCCAGACATTTATCCGAGCATGCAGGTCATGAAAGGTGGGGGGGGCAAGCGAGGGGACAAGGGGGCCCCCAGATCCCAGCCCCCCCACATGAATGAGTATGGGGTACATGGTACCGCTACCCGTTCACAAAAAAAAAAGCTGTAGTGTGAAAAAAAGACAGTCATTCTTTGACAAGTCCTTTTTAATAAAAGAATATCTCCTGCAGTAGATCTAACGTCAATCACGATATCTGCCGTGATTGGGGGGAAAAAAAAAAGCTCTGCTACCGACCCTGGCCCCGGGCCATCCGCGCACCAGCTGGTTTGACAGTTCTTAAATATGTAAGAGGTGGGGCCACACGGTGACATAACCCATGTGACCCCGCCCCTGTATGACATAGACCAGGGCATGCTGGTCACTGATATCACACAGGGGCGTGGTCACATACCTGATGGCCTTTTCCCTTTACATATTTAAGAACTGTCAAACCAGCTTCTGAGCAGACTGCCAGGGGCCAAGGTGCCTTTTTTTTTTTTTTGCCCCCCCCCCAGTTTTGGCATGGGGCTTCCCCTCCAAAATCCATACCAGAACCAAAAGGCTTGGTACGGATGGGAGAGGGGACCCCACACCAGTTTTTTTTTTTTTAATTGCCGGCAATTCTATTTTTTTACATTCAGCAGTCAGTGGGAATACCACTGACACATGATGCATGCTTTTCACTACTAAAGTACCACATGACTTGATAAAATAACTCATGCAGTATTTTAGTAGCCTTTTTTTTTCCTGTGAATTTACTATTTTTCAGTGCATTCTGGGCATTTGGGAGGGTCTCCTGAGGTTATCTTTTAAATACACAATGTGACATAGATGACAGAAAATCCAACAGTGGTTATAACCCTCCCTTACTCTATCAAAAATGAAAGTTTTGCCTATATTTTTTACTTTAACCATTGGGTGATTTAGTGGGGATATACAGCTGGCTAAAAGGGTAGATCTCATCAGAGCTACAAATCAGGTTATCTAGAACAGACCTCTGCGCTAGGTCCTATTCTATGTAATCATTTTGTAAGTGATAACTACACATTTGAGTAAGGTATGTCTGTTTGCTGATGACACAAAGGTGTACAATAGGTTTGGTATCCCTGGAGGTGTCTAATATGATTTGGCTTTGCTGGAAGATTGGTCAAAAGCATTGGAAACTGCAGTTCCGCATTTAAAATAATGCTCTAGGAAAAAAAGTATCCCTCCATGGAATACTATAGTGTGGGTACAGTGTTTGCAAGAACTACAGAAGGAAAAGATGCATAGGAGTGCTTATTTCAGATGATTGCAAAATGAGAGTGTGGCCATGCATTGGGTAAAGCCAATAGAATTGTAGGCTCTATCACTACAGGGATTCCCCTATACAGAGCTTCTCTTAGATTGTAAGTTCCAAGGAGCAGGGCCCTCCTAACCCTCTTGTATTGAACTGTATTGTCTCCCATTATATTGTAAAGCGCTGAGCAAACTGTTGGTGCTATATAAATCCTGTATAATAATTAGACCTCGTGTTCAATACTGTATCCAGTTCAGGAGACCTCATTTACAAGAAGATAATGTCTAGACAGAATGAGTGCATGAAGCCAAAATCAAGAACACGGGGTATGACCTCAAACTAAAACTAACTGGAGGAAAGTTCAAAACTAATCTCAGAAAATATTTTACTAGACGAGTAGTTTGATGCTTGGAATAGACTACCAGCAGAGGTAGTGAGCCAGTCAACAGTAAGTGGATTCAACCATGCTTAGGATAAACATAGATCTACAGGTGAAACTCAAAATTAGAATATCGTGCAAAAGTTAATTTATTTCAGTAATACAACTTTAAAAGGTGAAACTAATATATGAGAGACTCATTACATGCAAAGCAAAATAGTTCAAGCTGTGATTTGTCATAATTGTGACGATTATGGCTTACAGCTCATGAAAACTCCAAATCCACAATCTCAGAAAATTAGAATATTGTGAAAAGGTGCAATATTCTTGGCTCAAAGTGTCCCACTCTAATCAGATAATTAAGCCATAACACCTGCAAAGGGTTCCTGAGCCTTTAAATGGTCTCTCAGTCTGGTTCAGTAGGAATCACAATCATGGGAAAGACTGCTGACCTGACAGTTGTGCAGAAAACCATCATTGACACCCTCCATAAGGAGGGAAAGCCTCAAAAGCTAATTGCAAATGAGATTGGATGTTCCCAAAGTGCTGTATCAAAGCTCATTAATAGAAAGTTATGTGGAAGGGAAAAGTGTGGAAGAAAAAGGTGTACAAGCAGCCGGGATGACCACAGCCTGGAGAAGATTGTCAGGAAAAGGCCATTCAAAAGTGTTGGGGACTTTCACAAGGAGTGGACTGAGGCTGGAGTTAGTGCATCAAGAGCCACCACACAGATGGATCCTGGACATGGGCTTCAAATGTTGTATTCCTCTTGTCAAGCCGCTCCTGAACAACAAACAACGTCAGAAGCGTCTTTTCTGGGCTAAGGAAAAACAGACCTGGTCTGTTGCTCAGTGGTCCAAAGTCCTCTTTTCTGATGAGAGCAACTTTTGTATCTCATTTCAAAGTTTCCACAGTCTGTTGATTTGGGGAGCCATGTCATCTGCTGGTGTTGTTCCACTGTGTTTCATTAAGTCCAGGGTCAACGCAGCCGTCTACTAGGAAATTTTGGAGCACTTCATGCTTCCTTCCGCAGACGTGCTTGAGGGGGATGCTGACTTCATTTTCCAGCAGGACTTGGCACCTGCCCATACTGCCAAAAGCACCAAAACCTGGTTCAATGACCATGGGATTACTGTACTTGATTGGCCAGCAAACTCGCCTGACCTGAACCCCATAGAGAATCTATGGGGCATTGCCAAGAGAAAGATGAGAGACATGAGACTGAACAATGAGAAGAGCTGAAGGCCGCTATTGAAGCATCCTGGTCTTCCATAACTCAGCAGTGCCACAGGCTGATAGCTTCCATGCCACGCCGCATTGAGGCAGTAATTGCTGCAAAAGGGGCCCAAACCAAGTACTGAGTACATATGCATGCTTATACTTTTCAGAGGTCTGATATTGTTCTATGTACAATCCTTGGTTTATTGATTGCATGTAATCTAATTTTCTGAGATTGTGGATTTGGGGGTTTTATGAGCTGTAAGCCATAATGATCACAATTATGACAACTCACGGCTTGAACTATCTCATATATTTAGTTTCACCTTTTAAGTTGCATTACTGAAATAAATGAACTTTTGCACAATATTCTAATTTTTTAAGTTTCACCTGTATACTCAGACAAATTAAAGTAACAAAATAACTAAATGGGGCAGCCATGATGGACTACTTGGTCTTTTTCTGTTGTGCTGTTTCTATGTACATGTTTACTGTTTTACCTTCCAAAAGATTTGCAAATCTGTAGTTTACATATATTTTCCACACTGCACAGCTAGATGGGTGACAGAGACAATTCATATCAAGCAAATAATCTGCCTGTGTCCTCTCACCACCCCTCAAATGTTCATCATCACCTACATCCAGAGAACTAAACTGGAAAGTAATGGTCAGAGCTTAGTGGTGAGTAGGTGTGTGTACTTTTGGCCAGCCACCTTTTGCAATTCAAACTCTATGGCAAGTAAAACCGTACACAGGTATGTATTTCAACTGTGCATTTAGTTTGTTGTTTTACTTTTTATTGTCTACAAAAGACAGCTATGACTTGTGCTTTACAAGGTAAATTTAATTAGAAAAGAAAGTTTAACAATATGGGGCATCGATCTGTTGTGGACATGAATTCAGCATTTGGACTATTGAACATAATTCTTTGGATACAACTTGAATAGTTTGCCCTCCTGTGTGAACTCCAATCCATATTTTTCTAGATTATTAGCATCAAAGGTTCCCTTTTCAAGGTCCTTCTGTATGGCTGGAGCTACAGTTTCCATAAACAGCTTTTCGGCCGTCATTTCCTCTTCCTCTCCTGCAGAAGCCTTGTAGGAGACGTACGGCCTCAACTTAAACCCAGTCAGATCAGGGACTATGAACTGTGGCACCATCTCCTTCACCTTGACAAACTTGCGGTTGGAGGTCAGGTACCCCACCATCTTGGTTCCTCGTCCTCTGTTGAAGGACTTTGGTCCCATTTTACTGGTGATCTCAGCCATTCTGTCTGAACCACGAACAAGGCCTCGGACAACATTCTGAAGCACCCCCATGGTGGTTTGCTGGGAGAGAAAAGCAAATATAGTTGAGATAATAAGTTTCAGATTGTAATTAAAAATTAAGCCTTCAAGATAATGCTGCTCCTGGGTAGTCCAAACCCCATCCAAGCAATTTCATACTGTACACATTTTTTGCTGCTAATGATGCACCCCACACCCTTTGGCATTGCAGCTGTGAGTTTGTTTTAAAATTATACAGCTGACTCCTGACAATAATGAAAGAGTGACCTGGGTAGCTGTAAAGTTGCCCAATCACTTCTACAGGTTGGTGAAGTGCACCCTGCATGCACAATCATCAAAGCTCTCCTGCAGCAGCTGGGAGCCCAGGACCGGCACAAGTTTGTTCAGAATGGCTGATGGAGGAGGACTGGTAAAAATCCATTTTCTAATCCCCCAAACCACATGAACAGAACCCAGAGGTGCTCTGCTCTAAGCACTTAGGGCTCATGTACACTGCAGCTGAACTCACGTTTAGGAGCTGTTTAGTGTTTTTTTTTCAGCAGCCCCTGAACTCACCTTAATGTTTTCCTATGTGTCTGTACACATCATTGTTTACAGTAGTTTTTTTTAACGCAAACGTGCATTCAGCAGTCAATTTTATCAGCGTTTCAAACACAAAACAGTTGTAAACACGGCACATCACGTTTATAAGTGTTTGCGTATGAACATTTTTTTTTATAACTCTTCCAGTTTCCGATGCTGTCCAGAGCCTTTTTTTCATCATGAAAAATGCATGCGAAGAGTTTTCAAGGTACTCAGATGGACAAAACACTGAACACAGGATGTTCCTACCAAGCTTGTCACACATTGTAATGACCAATTCACACCTCAGACTGCTCCCACAATTGGAAACATAAGAAATGTTAATGACCATTCACACCTCAAATTCCTCATGAAGACCCCCTGCCAGGTGGCCTTAATGACTCACTCCAGCAGACACCTTTCCCACCCTTGGAAACAAAAGAAATGTTAATGAGCAACTCACACCTAAGCTAATCTCAACACATACTGCTCTCTCTGCTTCTACTCTCTGTATTTCTCTGAAACAGTCTGAAATAGTTAATAATTTACCACTTTTCAGTGCATTCTGGGCATTTGGGAGGTTCTCCTGTGCTTTTCTTTAAAAAAAATGCTTCTGCGCATAAACACATTATACAAACGCGGCTAAATAGACATTTTTTAACCTACGTTTTTCCAGCAGTCAGTTTCCATCATTCAGAAGTGTCCCGTGTACATGGGGCCTTAAACTCAGGTGGCTCTGTCCAAGGAAAGAAGGAACTCAAGCACGGTTTTGCTAGAGGACAGGGGAGAGACATCAGGGGTCTAAATATACCTCTGATCTCTAATTGAGGAGAACTTGCCATGTCCCCAATGCAATCACAGAAGGGGCTTTTCAAAAAAAGAAAAAAGTGTTTTGAAATTCTGAACTTAATAAAATTATCAAAACAAAACTTAGGATGCATGTTTGTACATAAATGATACGTGCCGCATACGCCAGAATGAGAGGAATAATTGTGCAGCGAGTTTAATCATGAATGCTCCTACCAGTAGGCTGCTTTGTCAGTCGTGCTCCGTAGTGACATAGCTGCCTGTGGACAGAACCTCAGCACTAAGGCTCCATTCACACCAATGAAGTTTTTAATGCTTTTGGCTTTTGCATAAACGCACTATAGTTCGTTTAACATGGTTTCCTATGGAACATGTTCACATCTATGCTTTTTTGAGCTGCTGCATTTTTGGAAAGGGTCAGGGACTTTTTTAAAAGCAAAAAGCAGCGTTTTTGCTACAACAGAGTTCAATGGAGAATCTGCTGGAATGCGTGGTAGTGTGTTTTTGCCACATTTTGCATTTTTATTGTGCCCAGCAACAAAACAAATCTCACTTTAACAAAAAAAAAAAAACCCGAACAAAACGCAGTAAAAACCACATGTAGAAAAATGCAAAACGAACTGCAAAAAGCAAACTGCATAGGTGTGAATGGAGCCTTAGCGGGGTACCAGGCATTGGACACAAGCAGTGTATTGGATGCTGAAAATCCTTTAGCAAATCCAAGGCACTGGGTGGCAAGACGAGTAAGTATTACTAATCATCATTTTTGGGAATTCTTTTTTTTCACATTTGTTTTATGTGGCAACAGAGTCATTTTAAAACAGTCAGACTGCCAAAACAAATTATGATTAACCTCAAGTGATTGTATAGCCAAACCTTTAGTTTTGAATTGTGTAAGGGAGTGGTAAACCCTTGCCACTTTAGTTTTTGCTGTCCTGCGTACCACTTAGGAATTTCCTCTTCACGTTCTGTCCCCATTAGAAGACGTCCCCTTACCATTTGTTCTGGGGAAACCTCTACAATGTTGGACTTCTCCTCAATTTGTTTCAATGATATTGGTCACCAGTACAAAGACACAGACAGAAATAAACTTGACAGGGGGTCCAACCTGGCTCATTTGTTTTCCATTCAGCCAGTGGTTGGAATAAACAAAAAATTGCATTCCACCATCCACACAAACGAGGTAGCTGGTGGAATTCCCCCCCTCTGGGATGCTGTATTCTGACAGTGGCTGAATACACTGAGCACTGGCTGGAGCCGCTGAGCTTCCAAACATTTTCCGACACATGCCTTCCGCAGAATTCATTTATATCCCTCGATCCCCTCGTGTATTAAATCGTATTGTTACTGTACTGTCTTGTGTATTGTCTCCCATTATAATGTACAGCGCTGAGCAAACTATTGGTGCTATATAAATCCTGTATAATAATAATATCATCCACACATGTTTATGCTGGGAACTGCCTATACCCACGTACAACATAGATCAGTGTTTCTCACCTTTTTTCAGTCAAGGCACCCTTTAAAATTATGGACAGTCTTGAGGCACCCCATTCTAAAATGTGAAAAACTATTCTAATAGTTTTATATAACACAGCAACATCCACACATGTAGGACACACAACATCAGAGGTGATTTATTCTTCCAAAGCAAATACACTTCTGCACACTGGTACTGACTAGTATGCCAATGTTTCTCTTTGTCAGTTTTTCTCCATCACTGAGCTGATGTGACCCCAGCACTGAAGGGGAGGGGTGGGGGAGGGTGAAACTAGGTTGCTGTGCAGGCAGCTGACATCCTCCTTATCATCTGATGATGTCATTGGTTGTCAGGACACAGGCAGCTAGAAGGTTGTAATGGTGCACTATGAAATCCTGTGGCTTTGTGTAACTAAAAGGCAGGCTTTTTCCATACACTGACTTGTATACAAGTTTTGGGCAATTTTTAGACATTTTGCCAAGGCACCCTTGAAGAAACATCAAGGCACCCCTGAAGAAACCCCAAGGCACCCTTGAAGAAACCCCAAGGGACCCCTGAAGAAACCCCAAGGGACCCCTGAAGAAACCTCAAGGCACCCCTGAAGAAACCCCAAGGCACCCTGGTTGAGAGGCTGCCATAGAGTGAAGCACTCAAACTAAAATCACTATCCCCTACTCATTAAAATACATATAAAAGAATGTCTTGCATGTATATATAAATACACAATGTGTTCAAAATAAATTAAGCAACAAATATAGAGCAAAAATATTACGTGTAATATTGTATTTGAAAAAGCTGAATGGGCGCAATGCATCAGCTGGACAGTGACGTCATCACGCCATCTTGCTGGAGTTTTTTATGCCGTACAAGCACATTGATTGTTCTACCGTCTGAGTGTATTTGGTTTTAAATCAAATAAGTCATTTTCGATCTGCGCTGTGTGCTCTTTCCCTTCATGCCATAGATGACATCTGTACTGGGGAGATTGATGATCGTTAGGAGAGTATTTTGGATGCCAGCTTTCATACATCTTTAATAAGGGAGAACCACCAATGGTTCTCTATACAACTCTACTATAAAGCAATGAGGCTGCTAACATCCAATCAGAAGAAATCTCCAGAACAGATCCCATTCTACAGCTGAGCAATCCTGCAAACAACTAAACGTCCTAGGCGCCGTCCTGAGGGAAGGAAGCATGGGACACCCGGGAACTCATGGACTCCACCTGTGTCCTGCAAATACGTGAAGGCGCCCTCTGGTGGGGGGGGACATTCACCTCCATTAGACTGGGGAGGTCACAGTGCTCATACATACCACCCGCCACATAGCACTCACCTCCACCCGCCGAGCTCTGGACCCGGTGTAGCATGAAAACTTGCCTCCTATGAAGATCTACACCCCTCGACGTATCTGAGCATGTGCGGGTTTCAGGCATTAGCAGAGGATCGGCGATCTCATCCTCTCACAGTGTTAACCCGTTGTATGCCGGATGCAAGGTGTATGAACCGCTGAATCCCATCCCTCGGATCACTAGGGCTGACGATCCTCCTCCCGCAAGATGTATTCTCGCTGTCACTGTGGTAACCCCTTGTATGCTGGATTCAACCGACACCAACTGCAAGATGTCTACAAGCTGCAGGGGGTTGTGACATGGCGAGAACAGTCACCTGTGGGGGGATCAGTGACATCAGTAACGTGTTGGTGGTGCACTTACATTTGGGGGGCCAGTCACATGGGGGGGGGGGATTTCTGTCAAGGGTGGCAGATTATCACTGGGGACTGAGCTTGCTGCTACAGGTGGGAGGTTGCTTGCATCAATGGGGGGCAGATCTGCACGGGGACTGAGCTTGCTGCAATGGGGGTGGGAGGGGGTTGCGTCAAGGGGGGGCAGATCTGCACGGGGACTGAGCTTGCTGCTATGGGGGTGGGAGGGGGTTGCGTCAAGGGGGGGCAGATCTGCACGGGGACTGAGCTTGCTGCTATGGGGGTGGGAAGGGGTTGCGTCAAGGGGGGGCAGATCTGCACGGGGACTGAGCTTGCTGGTACGGGTGGGGGGTTGCTTGCGTCAATGGGGGGCACATTTTCACGGGGGACTGAGCTTGCTGCTATGGGGGTGGGAGGGGGTTGCGTCAAGGGGGGCAGATCTGCACGGGGACTGAGCTTGCTGGTACGGGTGGGGGTTGCTTGCGTCAATGGGGGGCACATTTTCACGGGGGACTGAGCTTGCTGCTATGGGGGTGGGAGGGGGTTGCGTCAAGGGGGGGCAGATCTGCACGGGGACTGAGCTTGCTGCTATGGGGGGGGTTGCTTGCGTCAAGGGGGGCAGATCTTCACGGGCCACTTAAGCTTGCTGCTACGGTGAGCTGGGGCTGCGTCAAGGGGAGGCAGATCTTCACGGGGGACTGAGCTTGCTGCCATGGGGGGGGGGGGGTTGTGTCAAGGGGGGGCAGATCTTCACTGGGGACTGAGCTTGCTGCTACGGGGGGGGTTGCTTGCGTCCAGTGGGGCAGATCTTCACGGGGCACTTAAGCTTGCTGCTACGGGGGGTGGGGTTGCGTCAAGGGGGGGGGGCAGATCTTCACGGTGGACTGAGCTTGCTGCCATGGTGGGGGGGGGTTGTGTCAAGGGGGGGCAGATCTTCACTGGGGACTGAGCTTGCTGCTACGGGGGGGGGGGGGGGTTGCTTGCGTCCAGTGGGGCAGATCTTCACGGGGCACTTAAGCTTGCTGCTACGGGGGGTGGGGTTTGCGTCAAGGGGGGGGGCAGATCTTCACGGTGGACTGAGCTTGCTGCTATGGGGGGTGGGGTTGTGTCAAGGGGGGGCAGATCTTCACGGTGGACTGAGCTTGCTGCTAAGGGGGGGGGGTTGTGTCCAGGGGGGGCAGATCTGCATGGGGGACTGAGCTTGATGGGGTGTATGGACAAGGGGGGCAGATCTTCACGGGGGACTGATCTTGCTGGGGTGTATGGACAAGGGGGGCAGATTTTCACGGGGCACTGATCTTGCTGGTGGGTAATGACAAGGGGGGCAGATCTTCACGGGGGACTGATCTTTCTGGGTTGTAATGACAAGAGGGGCAGATCTTCACTGGGGACTGATCTTGCTGGGTTGTAATGACAAGGGGGGCAGATCTTCACAGGGGACTGATCTTGCTGGTGGGTAATGACAAGGGGGCAGATCTTCACGGGGGACTGATTTTGCTGGGGGGTAATGACAAGGGGGGCAGATCTTCACGGGGGACTGATCTTGCTGGTGGGTAATGACAAGGGGGGCCGATCTTCACAGGGGACTGATCTTGCTGGTGGGTAATGACTAGGGGGGCCGATCTACACGGGGGGACTGATCTTGCTGGGTTGTAATGACAAGGGGGGCAGATCTTCACGGGGGACTGATCTTGCTGGTGGGTAATGACAAGGGGGGCAGATCTTCACGGGGGACTGATTTTGCTGGTGGGTAATGACAAGGGGGGCAGATCTTCACGGCGCACTGATCTTGCTGGGGTGTATGACAAGGGGGGCAGATCTTCACGGCGCACTGATCTTGCTGGGGGCTAACTACAAGGGGGGCAGATCTTCACGGGGGACTGATCTTGCTGGTGGGTAATGACAAGGGGGGCCGATCTTCACGGGGGACTGATCTTGCTGGGTTGTAATGACAAGGGGGGCAGATCTTCACGGGGGACTGATCTTGCTGGGTTGTAATGACAAGGGGGGCAGATCTTCACAGGGGACTGATCTTGCTGGTGGGTAATGACAAGGGAGGCAGATCTTCACGGCGCACTGATTTTGCTGAGGGGTAATGACAAGGGGGGCTGATCTTCACGGGGGGACTGATCTTGCTGGTGGGTAATGACAAGGGGGGCAGATCTTCACGGCGCACTGATCTTGCTGGGGTGTATGGACAAGGGGGGCAGATCTTCACGGGGGACTGATCTTGCTGGTGGGTAGTGACAAGGGGGGCCGATCTACACGGGGGACTGATCTTGCTGGGTTGTTATGACAAGGGGGGCAGATCTTCACAGGGGACTGATCTTGCTGGTGGGTAATGACTAGGGGGGCCGATCTACACGGGGGACTGATCTTGCTGGGTTGTAATGACAAGGGGGGCAGATCTTCACGGGGGACTGATCTTGCTGGTGGGTAATGACAAGGGGGGCAGATCTTCACGGGGGGACTGATTTTGCTGGTGGGTAATGACAAGGGGGGCAGATCTTCACGGCGCACTGATCTTGCTGGGGTGTATGGACAAGGGGGGCAGATCTTCACGGCGCACTGATCTTGCTGGTGGGTAATGACAAGGGGGGCAGATCTACATGGGGGACTGATCTTGCTGGTGGGTAATGACAAGGGGGGTAGATCTTCACGGCGCACTGATCTTGCTGGGGGCTAACTACAAGGGGGGCAGATCTTCACGGGGGACTGATCTTGCTGGTGGGTAATGACAAGGGGGGCCGATCTTCACGGGGACTGATCTTGCTGGGTTGTAATGACAAGGGGGGCAGATCTTCACGGGGGACTGATCTTGCTGGGTTGTAATGACAAGGGGGCAGATCTTCACGGGGGACTGATCTTGCTGGTGGGTAATGACAAGGGGGGCAGATCTTCACGGCGCACTGATCTTGCTGGTGGGTAATGACAAAGGGGGCCGATCTACACGGGGGACTGATCTTGCTGGGGTGTATGGACAAGGGGGGCAGATCTTCACGGGGGACTGATCTTGCTGGGGGGGTAATGACAAGGGGGGCAGATCTTCACGGCGCACTGATCTTGCTGGTGGGTAATGACAAAGGGGGCCGATCTACACGGGGGACTGATCTTGCTGGGGGGTAATGACAAGGGGGGCAGATCTTCACGGCGCACTGATCTTGCTGGTGGGTAATGACAAGGGGGGCCGATCTACACGGGGGACTGATCTTGCTGGGGGGTAATGACAAGGGGGGCAGATCTTCAAGGCGCACTAATTTTGCTGAGGGGTAATGACAAGGGGGGCTGATCTTCACGGGGGACTGATCTTGCTGGTGGGTAATGACAAGGGGGGCAGATCTTCACGGTGCACTGATCTTGCTGGTGGGTAATGACAAGGGGGGCCGATCTACACGGGGGACTGATCTTGCTGGGGGGTAATGACAAGGGGGGCAGATCTTCACGGTGCACTGATCTTGCTGGGGGGGTAACAACAAGGGGGGCAGATCTTCACGGGGGACTGATCTTGCTGGGGGGTAATGACAAGGGGGGCAGATCTTCACGGCGCACTGATCTTGCTGGGTTGTAATGACAAGGGGGGCAGATCTTCACGGGGGACTGATTTTGCTGGTGGGTAATGACAAGGGGGGCAGATCTTCATGGGGGACTGATCTTGCTGCACCGGTGTGGGGAAGTGACATGGGGAGTACAGTGACATTGGGGGTGGGCATGACGTGGGGGGGGGGCAGTGATATTGGAGGGTGGCCATGACATGTGGGGGGATGCAGTGACATGGGTAGGACAGTGACATGAGGGGGGGCCCTTACTTAATACACGATATTTAACTTTTTGCACACTACGCATTCATATGGG
>NW_028320679.1:5000-67500 GCF_062004578.1 Staurois parvus
TACAGGTGTTGTAGTGTGCACATGACAAATGACGGGTCAGGAAGTGTGCACATGACAAATGACGGGTCAGGAAGTGTGCACATGACAAATGACGGGTCTAGAAGTGTGCACAGGACAAATGACGGGTCCAGAAGTGTGCACATGACAAATGACGGGTCTAGAAGTGTGCACATGACAAATGTTGGGTCTAGAAGTGTGCACATGACAAATGACGGGTCAGGAAGTGTGCACATGACAAATGACGGGTCTAGAAGTGTGCACATGACAAATGACGGGTCAGGAAGTGTGCACATGACAAATGACGGGTCTAGAAGTGTGCACATGACAAATGTTGGGTCAGGAAGTGTGCACATGACAAATGACGGGTCTAGAAGTGTGCACATGACAAATGACGGGTCCAGAAGTGTGCACATGACAAATGACAGGTCCAGAAGTGTGCACATAACAAATGTTGGGTCCAGAAGTGTGCACATGATAAATGTTAGGTCCAGAAGTGTGCACATGACAAATGACGGGTCTAAAAGTGTGCACATGACAGATGACGGGTCTAGAAGTGTGCACATGACAAATGTTGGGTCCAGAAGTGTGCAGATGACAGGTCTAGAAGTGTGCACATGACAAATGTTGGGTCTACAAGTGTGCACATGACAAATGTTGGGTCCAGAAGTGTGCACATGACAAATGTTGGGTCCAGAAGTGTGCACATGACAAATGTTGGGTCCAGAAGTGTGTACATGACAAATGACGGGTCCAGAAGTGTGTACATGACAAATGACGGGTCCAAAAGTGTGTACATGACAAATGTTGGGTCCAGAAGTGTGTACATGACAAATGTTGGGTCCAGAAGTGTGTACATGACAAATGACGGGTCCAAAAGTGTGTACATGACAAATGTTGGGTCCAGAAGTGTGCACATGACAAATGACGGGTCCAAAAGTGTGTACATTGCTGACGTGTGTACAGGACAAATGCTTCATTAAGACGTGTGTCTGCTGCAGAGACGTGTGCAGGAAAAACATGGGCTCTACAAATGTGTACGCAGCTGATGTTTGTAGAGGGCAAACACAGGATCTGGAAGTGTGTTTGGAGGAAACGCCGAGACTAGAAATCATGGACATACTCAGATCCAAGGTTTGCACAGAGCAATGCCTGGGCTGGAGTTGTGTGCAAAGCACCATCTACACGTATGAACAAAGATGGATCTGAGAGAGCACACAGAGCTGAGAGAGCTCACGAAACTGAGAGAGCACACGGAACTGAGAGAACTCACGGAACTGAGAGAGCTCACGGATCTGAGAGAGCACACGGAGCTGAGAGAGCTCACGGATCTGAGAGAGCACACGGAGCTGAGAGAGCTCACGGATCTGAGAGAGCACACGAAACTGAGAGAGCACACGGAACTGAGAGAACTCACGGAACTGAGAGAGCTCACGGATCTGAGAGAGCACGCGGATCTGAGAGAGCACACGGAGCTGAGAGAGCTCACGGATCTGAGAGAGCACACGGAGCTGAGAGAGCTCACGGATCTGAGAGAGCTCACGGAACTGAGAGAGCACACGGAACTGAGAGAGCACACGGAACTGAGAGAGCACACGGAACTGAGAGAGCTCACGGAACTGAGAGAGCACACGGATCTGAGAGAGCACACGGAACTGAGAGAGCACACGGAACTGAGAGAGCACACGGATCTGAGAGAGCACACGGAACTGAGAGAGCACACGGAACTGAGAGAGCACACGGAACTGAGAGAGCACACGGATCTGAGAGAGCACACGGAACTGAGAGAGCACACGGATCTGAGAGAGCACACGGATCTGAGAGAGCACACGGAACTGAGAGAGCACACGGATCTGAGAGAGCACACGGAACTGAGAGAGCACACGGATCTGAGAGAGCTCACGGATCTGAGAGAGCTCACGGAACTGAGAGAGCTCACGGAACTGAGAGAGCACACGGAACTGAGAGAGCACACGGAACTGAGAGAGCACACGGAGCTGAAGTGCATACAAATGTAAATGTACAACCACGCTTAGCGTGTGCTCCTTCCCCCGTCAAGTTCCTTCCATTCACTGGATCTATTGTATACCATGACCGCCCTATACACCCCTTATCGCTGGGCGTGCTCACTGACACGCCATAGTCATTTATCAGGCCCCTCCCATTCAGTGTGCATTAACCCTTCACTATTGAACCCCCAATCACTGCATATACACTCTTTAATGTGCCCCCCCCACCAATCAAAATGCATTAACCCTTTATTGTGCTTCACCAAGTCAATGCAGCTTAACCCTTTACTATGCCTCTCTCATTAAATACACATGAACTCTTTCTTGTGCCACCCCCAGTCACTTCACATTAACCCTCTACCATACCCCTCCTATTCAATATGCATTAACCCCTGGGTCCGGGGAGAGCGGATATAGTGAATGCGGGGTCCGGGGAGATTGGGTATAGTGAATGCGGGGTCCGGGGAGAGCGGATATAGTGAATGCGGGGTCCGGGGGGAGAGGATATAGTGAATGCGGGGTCCTGGGAGATTGGGTATAGTGAATGCGGGGTCCGGGGAGAGCGGATATAGTGAATGCGGGGTCCGGGGAGAGCGGATATAGTGAATGCAGGGTCTGGAGAGAGCGGATATAGTGAATGCGGGGTCCGGGGAGAGCGGATATAGTGAGTGCGGGGTCCGGGGGGAGAGCGGATATAGTGAATGCGGGGTCCGGGGAGAGCGGATATAGTGAATGCGGGGTCCGGGGAGAGCGGATATAGTGAATGCAGGGTCTGGAGAGAGCGGATATAGTGAATGCGGGGTCCGGGGGGAGAGCGGATATAGTGAATGCGGGGTCCGGGGGGAGAGCGGATATAGTGAATGCGGGGTCCGGGGAGAGCGGATACAGTGAATGCGGGGTCCGGGGAGAGCGGATATAGTGAATGCGGGGTCCGGGGAGAGCGGATATAGTGAATGCGGGGTCCGGGGAGACCGGATATAGTGAATGCGGGGTCTGGGGAGAACGGATATAGTGAATGCGGGGTCCGGGGAGAGCGGATATAGTGAGTGCGGGGTCCGGGGAGAGCGGATATAGTGAATGCGGGGTCCGGGGAGAGCGGATATAGTGAATGCGGGGTCCGGGGGGAGAGCGGATATAGTGAATGCGGGGTCCGGGGAGAGCGGATATAGTGAATGCGGGGTCCGGGGAGAGCGGATATAGTGAATGCGGGGTCCGGGGAGAGCGGACATAGTGAATGCGGGGTCCGGGGAGAGCGGATATAGTGAATGCGGGGTCAGGGGAGAGCGGATATAGTGAATGCGGGGTCCGGGGAGAGCGGATATAGTGAATGCGGGGTCCGGGGAGAGCGGATATAGTGAATGCGGGGTCCGGGGAGAGCGGGTATAGTGAATGCGGGGTCCGGGGAGATTGGGTATAGTGAATGCGGGGTCCGGGGAGAGCGGATATAGTGAATGCGGGGTCCGGGGACAGCGGATATAGTGAATGCTGGGTCCGGGGGGAGAGCGGATATAGTGAGTGCAGGGTCCGGGGAGAGCGGATATAGTGAATGCGGGGTCCCGGGAGAGCGGATATAGTGAATGCGGGGTCCGGGGAGAGCGGATATAGTGAATGCGGGGTCCCGGGAGAGCGGATATAGTGAATGCAGGGTCCCGGGAGAGCGGATATAGTGAATGCGGGGTCCGGGGAGAGCGGAATCTCAAGAATATTGTATCATGTGTAGCCAGCCTTAGTTACCTGCTAAAATTGTACTCAAGTCGTGGAGAGCTTGGTGTTAGGCGACCCACCCCAGGGGGTGCTTTTCAAGTATATTGTTTTTCAATATACCCCCCCCAGGACCACGCCCTCATGGTCTCCACCCTTTTATTCCCTGTACATTATGTACTGCTATCCAATCAGGCGGGCTCTTGCACTACATAGTTGATGGTAAATCTAAAGGAAATTGGATGGAAAATTGTATAGTGTATGCCCAGCCGTAGGCTAAGAAACGATGAAACATTGATCCCATGCATGCAGCCTTTTTCCAAAAATCGGATCTTACAAAAATCTAGGGGGCCTGAAAGGACAGAAAGAGAAGCCACGCCCCCAGAGACTGACAGAAAGCAGCCACTGGGACCTGACGTTCCTCCACACCTTTGTCCAGGCTCCTGGCCGCCGCCCGTCCTCCTCAAGATCCCGAATCTTCCCAACCTCACCCAGAATGTTGTGCACCACCACCTCCACAGGAAGGACTGACACCATACATTCCACGTGTAGTAGCGGACTACCGAGCTAACTAGAAAAAGTGTCTGAAAATCAAAGTCCCGGGGAGTCTGAAAGGCTCCGTAAGACCACTCCGCGTAACTCAAGCGGGAAAGGAAAGGGATCCCCAGAGCCCCACCCACCCGCTTGTAGACTTCTATATTGAAGGGGCACTGAAGCAAGAAATGCTTATTCGTCTCCTTCACCCCACCTTAAATTGTAAGCTCCTCGGGGGCGGGGACTGATGTGAACGTATAATATATATGTAAAGCGCTGCTTTACCGCCACCTTGACAGGAAGGACTTTTTCATGAATGGAAACCTGACACCATGCATTCCACGTGTAGTAACGGACTACCGAGCTAACTAGAAAAAGTGTCTGAAAATCAAAATCCCGGGGAGTCTGAAAGGCTCCGTAAGACCACTCCGCGTAACTCAAGCGGGAAAGGAAAGGGATCCCCAGAGCCCCACCCACCCGCTTCTAGACTTCTATATTGAAGGGGCACTGAAGCAAGAAATGGTCATTCGTCTCCTCCACCCCACCTTAGATTGTACGCTCCTCGGGGGCGGGGACTAATGTGAACGTATAATATATATGTAAAGCTCTGCGTAAATTGATGGCGCTATAAAAGTACCTGTAAAAATTTAAAAAATAAATTTCACACCTATATGAAGGGGCGTCCTAGGGTTGGTGTCACCCGGTGCAATAACACTTGGTGACACCCCCTCCGACAATCCCCGCAGGATGGATCGGATCTGCGGATTGAGCATAATAGATCGATCCATTTTCCTCCCCAATCCGCAGATCCCATCCATCCTGCAGGGATCGTTGGCTTGCTTTACAACTTACCTTTTCGTGGAGCGGGTCCGGTGTCACCCCATGAGGTAGCTGTCACCTGGTGCGGCGCGCACCCCCCGCACCTGCCTATATGTATACCTCGGTGATTTCTACATGCAGCCACAATAGGATCTCAACCCCCATCGTGATTCACAGTTGTTGCCGGACCATAGCAGCTTGTCTTCTAAATGATTCTCCTGTAATTGACATTGTAGCAAAATACATATCGACATATGGACCTGATAAAGGGCTCGTTCACACGGACGTTCCGATCGGGCTCATTTTTTAGCAGGACCCGAACGGAACCTCCATTCTCCTCTTCGGAATGGCGGGTATAACATTTAATTTTTTCTTTCCGGATAAAGGTTTTACATAAATAAATAAAAAGCTGATCATTAAAAAATTTAATAAAAATAAATAAATAAAATAAATAAATAAATAAAATAAAATAAATAAAATGTAATAAAAAATTAAATAAAAAGCTGATAAATAAATAAAAAGCTGAGCACCCCTGTCAGCGGCGACCGGTTCGTCTCAACGCTCTAACTGCTGCATTGTTTTGTTGAAAAACAAACTTGTTGACTGGATCACCAGGTGAAAATAAAGGAAAGAAAGTCTAGAAAAGAAGACTAATGCGGCCGCCGCCAATAATTATTGCTGCAATGTAATCAATGTTTGATCTCGGGTTCAGTACCGCTTTAAGTGATATTCCCCATAGTGACAGAAAAGTACGCGACTGCAGCTTCCGTCAGATGTGTCTCAGGACAAGGCCGGCACCTCCGCAAATGCCTCTGAATATTATACGGTAATGAAACCGGATTATTCCTTGTAGGACGGGAAGTTTTAGGCGTATTAAAATGTTTGCTGTGTGTTCACTGTCACCAAAATGGAGGCCATATGTCATCCAGCAAAACATCATGAAAACCCCTAAAATAATAATAATAATAAAAGTACTACTACAAATAATAATAATTATAATAATAACCATAATTAAATATTAATAATAGTGAAGATAATGATAATATTAATAGTACTACTACTACAAATAATATTAAGCATAATTAAATATAAATAATAATAATATTAACATAATAATGATAATAATAATAATAGTACTACTACTAAAAATAATAAAAAAAAAATAATAACCATAATTAAATATCAATAATAATAATAATAATAATCACATAATATTGATGATAATAATAGTACTGCTACCACTACAAATAATAATAATCATAATTAAATATAAATAATAATATTAACATAATAATGATGATAATAATAATAGTACTACTAAAAATAATAATAACCATAATTAAATATCAATAATAATAATAATAATAATTACATAATATTGATGATAATAATAGTACTGCTACCACTAAAAATAATAATAATCATAATTAAATATAAATAATAATATTAACATAATAATGATGATAATAATAATAGTACTACTAAAAATAATAATAAAAATAATAATAACCATAATTAAATATCAATAATAATAATAATAATAATTACATAATATTGATGATAATAATAGTACTGCTACCACTACAAATAATAATAATCATAATTAAATATAATTAATAATAATAATAATAATAATAATATTAACATATTATTGATGATAATAATAGTACTACTACAAAT
Source organism: Staurois parvus (assembly GCF_062004578.1). Lineage (NCBI taxonomy): Eukaryota > Metazoa > Chordata > Amphibia > Anura > Ranidae > Staurois > Staurois parvus. Next base: position 11,741 of record NW_028320679.1, read on the forward strand.
AAAAATAATAATAATAAAAATAACAACCATAATTAAATATCAATAATAATAATAATATAATAATTACATAATAATGATGATAATAATAGTACTGCTACCACTACAAATAATAATAATCATAATAATCATAATTAAATATAAATATTAATAGTGATTATAATAATAGTACTACTACTACAAATAATAATAATAATACTAATAACAATAATTAAATAATAATAATAATAATAGTGATGATAATAATAATAGTACTACTACTACAAATAATAATAATCATAATAATAACCATAATTAAATAAAAAAAAAAATAATAATAATAATAGTGATGATAATAATAATAGTATTACTACTACAAATAATAATAATAAAAATCATAATAATAACCATAATTAAATTAAAATAATAATAATAAAAATAAAAGTACTACTACTACTACAAATAATAATAATAATAATAATAATAATAACCATAATTAAATATTAATAATAGTGAAGATAATGATAATAATAATAGTACTACTACTACAAATATTATTACTATTATTATACAGGATTTATATAGCACCAACAGTTTGCTCAGCGCTGTACATTACAATGGGAGACAATACACGAGACAGTACAGTAACAATACAATGTGATACACGAGGGGTTCGAGGGCCCTGCTCCTTGGAGCTTACAATCTAGGAGGGAGGGGATAGTGGTACAGGAGGAGGGAGGGGATGGTGGTACAGGAGGAGGGAGGGGATGGTGGTACAGGAGGAGGGAGGGGATAGTGGTACAGGAGGAAATAGCTGGAGGGGATGGAGTGGTAGGAAAAGTGGAGAAGATCGGCAATTAGGTGAAGGCGGGGTAGGCTTCCCTGAAGAGGTGGGTTTTCAGGGTGCGCCTAAAGGTGGGGAGGGTAGGTGACATAGGGTAGGGTAGGACGGTCATAATAATAACCATAATTAAATAAAATAATAATAATTGCATAATAATAATAAAAGTACTACTACTAAAAATAATAATAATCATAATAATAATAATAATTAAATATAAATAATAATAACATAATAATGTTGATAATAATAATAGTACTACTAAAAATAATAATAAAAATAATAATAACCATAATTAAATATAATAATAATATTAATAATATGATGATGATAATAATAATAATAGTACTACTTCAAATGATAATAATATCATAATTAAATATAAACTATGATAATAATAATAATAATAACATAATAATAATGATAATACTAGTACTACTACAAATAATAATAATAATATTCATAATCAAATATAAATAATAATAAAAGTGATGATGATAATAATAATAATAGTACTACTACAAATAATAATAATCTTAATAATACCATAATTAAATATAAATCATAATAATAATAATAATAACATAATGATGATAATAATACTACCACTACTACTAATAATTACCTTGACAGAAAAGATCAGGGCAGCGATCCCAAGTGGAAAGCAGCAACAGATCATGTTGCAGATGGACCATATCAGGTAGTCCTTGTACTGGGGCTGACGGGCGGCCGGTTCCGGCTGTATATTGACCATGGTGGACGCGGACTGGTAGGAGTTTTTGGTGTCGCCCTCCATTTCCAGGACCTCTTTCTCTGTCTGAGTTTCTTTGTCCTTCTCTGGCTGAGTGTCTATTCAGGATGAAGTGTTGGAGAGCTCCAGTGTAAGACAGGAGGGCGGAGTCTATGGGATTCAGGAATGTTCTGCTTGACACAGATATTCTTGCAGCTCACAGGGGCTGATTGTATGAACAGGGCGCTCTTCCCTCACAGACCCTCTATGGACCCCTTGGGCATCGGCCAAGTACCTTTTTTTTTCCCCGGCTAAATACATTCCAGGTGCATCAAATTAAAAGGCGCACAAAGTCTTACGGTTCTACTTAGGAAGCAGTGGCAGCCTGGGCAGAAAAACCCTGCGGGGTCCGGGGAGAGCGGATATAGTGAATGCGGGGTCCGGGGAGAGCGGATATAGTGAATGCGGGGTCCGGGGAGAGCGGATATAGTGAATGCGGGGTCCGGGGAGAGCGGATATAGTGAATGCGGGGTCCGGGGAGAGCGGATATAGTGAATGCGGGGTCCGGGGAGAGCGGATATAGTGAATGCGGGGTCCGGGGAGAGCGGATATAGTGAATGCGGGGTCCGGGGAGAGCGGATATAGTGAATGCGGGGTCCGGGGAGAGCGGATATAGTGAATGCGGGGTCCGGGGAGAGCGGATATAGTGAATGCGGGGTCCGGGGAGAGCGGATATAGTGAATGCGGGGTCCGGGGAGAGCGGATATAGGGAATGCGGGGTCCGGGGAGAGCGGATATAGCGAATGCGGGGTCCGGGGAGAGCGGATATAGCGAATGCGGGGTCCGGGGAGAGCGGATATAGCGAATGCGGGGTCCGGGGAGAACGGATATAGCGAATGCGGGGTCTGGGGAGAGCGGATATAGCGAATGCGGGGTCCGGGGAGAGCGGATATAGTGAATGCGGGGTCCGGGGAGAGCGGATATAGTGAATGCGGGGTCCGGGGAGAGCGGATATAGTGAATGCGGGGTCCGGGGAGAGCGGATATAGTGAATGCGGGGTCCGGGGAGAGCGGATATAGGGAATGCGGGGTCCGGGGAGAGCGGATATAGCGAATGCGGGGTCCGGGGAGAGCGGATATAGCGAATGCGGGGTCCGGGGAGAGCGGATATAGCGAATGCGGGGTCCGGGGAGAGCGGATATAGCGAATGCGGGGTCCGGGGAGAACGGATATAGCGAATGCGGGGTCTGGGGAGAGCGGATATAGTGAATGCGGGGTCCGGGGAGAGCGGATATAGTGAATGCGGGGTCCGGGGAGAGCGGATATAGGGAATGCGGGGTCCGGGGAGAGCGGATATAGCGAATGCGGGGTCCGGGGAGAGCGGATATAGCGAATGCGGGGTCCGGGGAGAGCGGATATAGCGAATGCGGGGTCCGGGGAGAGCGGATATAGCGAATGCGGGGTCCGGGGAGAACGGATATAGTGAATGCGGGGTCTGGGGAGAGCGGATATAGTGAATGCGGGGTCCTGAGAGAGCGGATATAGTGAATTCGGGGTCCGGGGAGAGCGGATATAGTGAATGCGGGGTCCTGAGAGAGCGGATATAGTGAATTCGGGGTCCGGCGAGAGCGGATATAGTGAATGCGGGGTCCGGGGAGAGCGGATATCGTGAATGCGGGGTCCGGGGAGAGCGGATATAGTAAATGCGGGGTCCGGGGAGAGCGGATATAGTGAATGCGGGGTCCGGGGAGAGCGGATATAGTGAATGCGGGGTCCGGGGAGAGCGGATATAGCGAATGCGGGGTCCGGGGAGAGCGGATATAGCGAATGCGGGGTCCGGGGAGAGCGGATATAGTGAATGCGGGCTCCGGGGAGACCGGATATAGTGAATGTGGGGTCTGGGGTTTAGTTTGTTTTTTAGCAGAAAGTAAATAAAATTTTTTTTCAAAATTTTCAGTTTTTTGTTGTATATTTAATAAAAAAAAACCCAATGGTGATCAAATACCACCAAAAGAAAGCTGTACTTGTGTGAAAAAAATGATGTAAATTTTATTTGAGTACAGTGTTGCATGACCACACAATTACCAGTTAAAAATGGCCTGGTCATGAAGGGGTTAGGAGCTGAAGGAGCTGAAGTGGTTAAAGTGATACTTAAAGGTAAAATTTTTTGGTTTAAAATAAAAAAGAGGTAATACTGACCTGCTCTGTGCAACTCTTCTGGCAGTCCCCCGCTGGCGCTGTCAGCTTCTCCTTCCTCCGTGTGCAAGCTAACATGCGCGCTCCCAAGCCGAGCTGTGTGCATCCATAGACACACACAGCACCGGTAAACCACGCCCAGGGGCAGACTGACCATTCGAGTACTCGGGCGCTGCCCGAGGGCCCGGGGTCAGTAGGGGGCCCCATGAGATGCCCCTGGTACCTTTTTCATAGGCTTTTTTGGGTGTGTGCAAGGACACAGGGGCCCCATGATCCCCTATTGCCCGGGGGCCCCATGAGTTGTCAGTCCGCCCCCGATCACGCCCCGCTCCCTCTTCACATGAGTTACATTGACAGCGACAAGAGCCTAAGGTGGGGATGTGCTGCCATGGGTGCTCAGAATAAGCCCCTCTTTTACACGTGTAAGGCACTAATTCGTTCAAATTTCCAGAAATGACTGAGGCTTTTCGCAACTGAAATGTTTAAATATAAATTAAAAAAATAAAAAAATCGATGTAAAATAGGAAAAATTTCCTTGAGAGCAGGAAATGATGTCTCCGCGGTGAACCGCCAGCATGGATTTGTCCTTTTAAATTTTAATGAAGACATTTTTGCATGAAAGGTGTGGATCCTTAGAGGGCAGTTTAATGCATTTCGATTGTAAGAAATGTTTGCTGCCCGTTCCTTTGTCCTGCCGGAGCGAAGTACAGATTCATTCTCAGTCCTTCTGAAATATTACAGACATCCTGCAGGGCGGGTCTCGCTGTATCAAGGAAATTGTATTAGCGTCAGAGAGAAAAAAAAAAAAATCTGGGCTCTCGTTGTTATTGTTCGCTGTAAATAATGAGCACTTTCCTGTGAAAGCCTTTTAACCTTCTACAGCTTCACCGGCATCAGAAATGACGGCATCCAGAGAGGGCAGCTGAGGTTACCCATCGGGAACATTCGGTTACCCAGCAGAGATGACATCAATGGATTAACATTATCGAAATATGAAAAATGGAAAATGTCGTTCGTGTTTGGCATCTTGTGTGTGCTACGATTTGTAAAAACTGAAAAAAAAAAATATAAAAAAATTTAAATTGTGTTATTATATATATATATATGTGTGTGTGTGTGTATATATATATATGTGTGTGTGTGTATATATATGTGTGTGTGTGTATGTATGTATATGTGTGTGTGTGTATGTATGTATATGTGTGTGTGTGTATGTATGTGTGTGTGTGTGTATATATATATATATGTGTGTGTGTGTGTATGTATATGTGTGTGTGTGTATATATATATATATATATATGTGTGTGTGTGTATGTATGTATATATGTCTGTGTGTATATACATGTGTGTATATGTGTGTGTGTATGTATGTATATGTGTATATATATATATGTGTGTGTATGTATGTATGTATGTATATGTGTGTGTATATATATATATATATATATATATATATAGATAGATAGATAGTTGCAAGAAAAAGTATGTGAACCCCTTGGGATTCCGTGGAGTTTTGCATGAATTGGGCATAAAATGTGCTCTGAACGTCATCTAAGTCACAACAATAGAAGAACACAGTCTGCTGAACATAATACTACACAAACATTAGATGTGGCCATGGTTTAATTGCACATAACATGTAAACATTCACAGTGCAGGGAGGAAAAAGTATGTGAACCTTTGGACTTAATAACTGGTTGACCCTCCTTTGGCAGCAATAACCTCAACCAAACGTTTCCTGTAGTTGCAGATCAGACCTGCACAACGATCTGGAGTCATTTTGGACCACTCCTCTTCACAAAACTGTTTCAGCGTAGCAATATTCTTGGGATGTCTGGTGTGAATCGCCCTCTTAAGGTCATGCCACAGCATTTCAATCGGGTTGAGGTCAGGACTCTGACTGGGCCACTCCAGAAGGCGTATTCTGTGCTGTTGCAGCCATTGTTTTGTTGAATGACTTGTATGCTTTGGGTCATTGTCCTGTTGCATCACCCATCCTCTGTGGAGCTTCAGTTGGTGGACAGATGGTCGTACGTTTTCCTGCAAAATGTCTTGATAAACTCTGGAATTCATTTTCCCATCAATGACAACAATCCGTCCAGGCCCTGAGGCAGCAAAGCAGCCCCAAACCATGATGCTCCCTCCGCCATGTTTCACAGTGGGGATGAGGTTTTGATGTTGGTGTGCTGTGCCTTTTTTTCTCCACACATAGTGTTGTGTGTTCTTCCCAAACAACTCAATCTTGGTTTCATCTGTCCACAGTATATTTTGCCAGTAGTGCTGTGGAACATCCAGGTGCTGGATGCAAACTTCAAACGTGCTGCAATGTTCTTTTTGGACAGCAATGGCTTCCTCCGTGGTGTCCTCCCATGTACTCCATTCTTGTTTAATGTTTTCCTTATTGTAGATGTGTCAACAAAAATGTTAGCATGTGCCAGAGATTTCTGTAGGTCTTTAGCTGACACTCTGGGATTCTTCTTTACCTCATGCAGCATTCTGCGCTGTGCTCTTGCAGTCATTTTTACAGGACGACCACGCCTAGGGAGAGTAGCAACAGTGCTAAACTTTCTCCATTTGTAGACAGTCTGTCTTACTGTGGACACATGAACATCAACGCTTTTGGAGATACTTTTGTAACCCTTTCCAGCTTCATGCAAGTCAACAATTCTTGATCGTAGGTCTTCTGAGAGCTCTTTTCTGCGAGGCATGGTTCACATCATTTTTCTTTATTACTTTTTTGGATGAGGAGTAATGGTCTCAACCCATTGTCTCTTCCCTCCCTCCAGGGAACAAATCCCACCTGATCCAGGTGGATCCAGTCCTACATTAGGTCTTTTAACCTGTTTGCCAGAACCTTTGCATATAATTTTGTATTTGTATTTAACAGAGAGATGGGCCTAAAACTAGCGCATTGAGTTCCATCTTTCCCTTTTTTCTGAATGATTGTAATATGGGACTGCAATGATTCCTCTCTCATTTCCATCCCCTCTCCTAAAGCGTTCATATATAGACTCAACTTAGGAACTAATTGTTCTTTAAATTTTTTTATAATACCTAACAGTATACCCATCTGGCCCCGGGCTCTTACCTGGCACTGTACTCTTTAATGCCGCCTGAATTTCCTCTTGTGATATCGATTTTTCCAGATCTATTAATCTCTCCTCTTCCAGTCTTGGCAATCCCACCTCTTTCAAGTGCATCTGTCTCTTTCTTATTCTAACTTCTTCCCCCTCTTTAAACTGTTTCGGTTAAACATCACACAATTTACTATAATATTTTTTAAATACATTAGCGATGTCAGTGGTTGAATAGACCAGTTCTCCATCATCTCCTCTAATCTTTCTTATTTCTCAAAGCTCTCATTAAATATTTACCAGGTCTATTCCCCCACCGAGATCTCTCTGTTGCCATCCTTTTAAATGTTCTCATTGTTTCTTCCTCCATCAAGTTACATAGTTCCTCTCTTTTGTTTATAATACTCTGCTGTACCTCTTTTGTTATTATCTTCTTACGTAACTGTTTTAATTCGTATAGTTCCCTTAAAAACATATTAATTTTCTTTTGCCGTTCCTTTTTTTTTTACTCCAACTGCTATCACAATTTCCTTGACATATGCTTTATGAGATTCCCATACCGTGGCCATCGAAACTCTTTTATCTTGCTCTCTTCCCCATAGTAACTTCATTGTGACAGGTGCATGGTCTGATACGGCTATAACTTCTATATTTATTTTAACCACTGACTCCCAGAGTCTATGTTCAACCAATATTGTAATGGACCACCTGACAGCCCCTCTATCAGTCCCCTGATAGAGCCTCCCCAGAGTGCGGAGTCTAAGTACCGGAGCACTTGTTCACCAGGGCCCCTGATGGTGGGGATGGACTTGGAGCGCTCCGGGACCAGGTCGCAGCTACCGGGTATCTCTACCAGAGGTAGAGGAGTCTGCCAGAGGCTCCTGTGGGTTAAGAGTCTGATGTGAGGGAGCCCAGGGATCCCTGAGGGATGGATGGATGGATGAGCAAGATCAAACAGGCCGTGTCGGTAACTAGCGGGTCGGTGCGGTACAAGATGATAGGCAAAGGATAGTCGGGTCACACGCAGGGTCAATACCAGAAGATCAGATCTATAAGGGAGCATCCAGGAGCAGAGTCAGGCAAGCCAAGGGGTCAGGACAGGAGAAGGCAACAAGGTCAGACAATCCAGATCAGAGTACTCACAACACAGGCAACAGAATACGCAAAGTGTCTGTTCAGGGCTGGTTTAAGTAGCCCGCCCTGCACCTGGCAGGGGCAGCCTAGGTCCTAGTGCCTGCCCAGTACTGTCATAGACGACGGGTGCACCTGGGTCCTAGTGCCCTGCTGCCTGCATGTCTTGACAGACACCTACGCATGTGTAGACCCATGCGTCGCGATGGTCCCTGACATATATATAGTCTAGTCTAGAATACGTCGCGTGTACCGGAGAGTAGAACGTACAGACTCTATCCCTGGGGTGTTTCACCCTCCAAGCATCCAAAAGTTGGCATTGAAACAAGACTTTCTGCAAAGATTTCAAACATCTACCTTCCTTTCTCTGCCCAGGTGACGTCGTGTCAATCAGAGGATCCATGCAAAAATGTAAATCTCCTGTCACAATCAAGTAGCCCGTTTGGAAATCCATCAACCTTCTCAGCACATTTTTCAAATAGGTCAATGGATTTCTATTCTGACAGTAGATGTTTGCCAAAGTGCACTCTATTTCTTGCACTCTCCCCTTCAGAAATAGAAATCTTCCCTCCGGGTCAACCACCCTATCTTCTAAATTTAATCTTACATGTTTTGCTATACCAATTGCCACCCCTTTAGCCTGTTTAGTTGGAGAATCTGCATAATACCAGGTTGGGTATTATTTAGAGTAGAGTTTAATATTCGTTTCCTGTGATATATGCGTTTCTTGTAGTAGATCGTTGATGGAGTTCTCTAAGAATCTTATGTCTTTTCCTCGGATTATTCAACCCCTTAACATTTTAGGTCATAAAACTAACTTCCTCCATTTCTTGTGTATAGATATTTTTTCGCAACATAAATATCATCCTTTCTCCACAGGAACATGGGGCTATCTCTTACATACAGTACATGGAACTATCCCTCCCGCCCTTCTCATCCCCTCCACCCCCTCCCTCCCATCCCACATCCCCCCCAATACCCTTAGGCTCGTGACTTGCCTTTGAATGGTTTGTGGTCCTAGTTCCACCATCAACTCCAAATTAGGGTGGAGCTCTGAACACTCCTGCTCACCTTGACCACGCTCCCACTCCCTGGGTCGCGTATCTGGGTGTATATGTGACCTCCTGTTTCCCACCTCTCTTTTAAAATGGTCATACTACGGAAGGAGAAGAAAAAGGGGGGAAGGAGAGAGAGAGAGAGAGAGAGAGAGAGAAAAAACAAAACCAAAAAAACCCCAACATGGTGGGTCCTCTCTCGACCCACCAAGGTCTCTCTCCTTTTCCCCTCCATCTATTTTATCTCTGATGTTCCCGCCTCGTAGGAACTAACTGCCAGCTTTGGTTTTCTATTCCCCCATTCTTGTCCACCCAGGGGTGGACAGACAACTCATGGGGCCCCCGGGCAATAGAGGATCATGGGGCCCCTGTGTCCTCGCCCACACTCAAACCGCACAGAAAAAAGCCTATGAAAGGTACCAGGGGCATCTCGTAGGGCCCCCTACTGACCCCGGGCATTTGGGCAGTGACCGAGTTTCCGAATGGTCAGTCCGCCCCTGCCTCCACCCCTACTTCCCAACCTGGAATGCCTATTTTCTGTATTCCTAGTCTCTCACAAAAGTCTGTTAGGTCTTCTGGGAACCTCAATTTTGCAGAGCAGCCATCTCTCCATTCAATTAGACATGCAGGAAATCCCCAGCTGTAGCGAACGTTTTGTTTTCTCAGAGTGGTTTCAACAATCTCCTTTTAGTCAGTATTTCCGATGTTATATTAGCAAAGATCTGAAAGCTGGTATCTTCATATTGTATTACTGGTCTCCCTCTTATCTTCTTCCATAAGTTCACTCTGACCTTATAATAATGAAATCCCACGATCATATCTCTGGGGTTTCCACTCACAGTTCCTGGAGATCTTCCTATTCTATATACTCTATTTTTTTTTAGATACTCTTTTACTGGCCTGTCCGTTATGGTATTAAACATTTTCCTAATTATCTCCAACAAGTCTTCTCCTTGCGAAGTCTCGGGCAGACCTTGTATCCCCAAGTTGCTCCTTCTGTCCCTGTTTTCTTCTAATTTTATATAGCAGTCTCCTTTGCTCCGTCCTCATCTCTTCCATCTGTTTTTCTAGGTCGGTTGTTTGTCCAAGTTTCCCTCAGTTTCTTCTACCCGTGACAACACTTGTCCCAAATCTTTATGTATTACCGTTAGCTCTTGCTGTATGGACTGTTCCAATCTCAAAAGCATTTCTGCCATCTCATTTTTAGTAAATGTTTGTCCATTTATCACTTGTTCTACAACCTTTTCCGTGGCCAGCAATCTTTCTATACCTTCAAATTCTACATTTTGGCTCATAACGTAAACTCTCAGAAGCAGCCTGGAGCAATTTCCGATACTCTTTTTCCATATCTTCTCTTTCTTTTACTCCCTGTTGTCTCACATATCACGTACCTGGTGTTAGAGGCCAATGGAGAGAGGGCTTCCCTAAGTTCCAGACTCCCCTGAGAATGGGGCAGCAGGAGTCAGGCCCAAAGTGGCACAGGTTGCCTGTAGGAGTGCTCGTTGGTCCCCCCAGGAGCACAGCTGATGCACTGAGATGTGGTCTGCAGACAGATGGTGCCTGTGCGCAGTACGCAAGCCTTCCGGGAAACAGAGGATCACATGATAGCCAGTTCAAAGCCGAGGTCAGGTACCAGGTGGAGATCAGAGCAGATGTAGTCAGATGGGATAGCCGAGGTCATACACAGAGGAGCAAGAGAGAATATCCGTTAGCCAAGCTGAGGTCATACACAGAGGAGCAAGACGGAATATCCGTTAGCCAAGCTGAGGTCATACACAGAGGAGCAAGAGGGAATATCCATTGGCCAAGCTGAGGTCATACACAGAGGAGCAAGACGGAATATCCGTTAGCCAAGCTGAGGTCATACACAGAAGAGCAAGAGGGAATATCCATTGGCCAAGCCGAGGTCATACACAGAGGAGCAAGAGGGAATATCCATTGGCCAAGCCGAGGTCATACACAGAAGAGCAAGAGGGAATATCCATTGGCCAAGTCGAGGTCATACACAGAGGAGCAAGAGGGAATATCCATTGGTCAAGCCGAGGTCATACACAGAGGAGCAAGAGGGAATATCCATTGGTCAAGCCGAGGTCATACACAGAGGAGCAAGAGGGAATATCCATTGGTCAAGCCGAGGTCATACACAGAGGAGCAAGAGGGAATATCCATTGGCCAAGCCGAGGTCATACACAGAGGAGCAAGAGGGAATATCCATTGGTCAAGCCGAGGTCATACACAGAGGAGCAAGAGGGAATATCCATTGGCCAAGCCGAGGTCATACACAGAGGAGCAAGAGAGAATATCCGTTAGCCAAGCCGAGGTCAGGTCAGGGCAGGAGCTGTGGAACGGACAGGCAGGCTTAGTGGCAGGGTCACGCACTGACTGACAACAACCACCACCCACAGACCGGAGTCCCTCAGGGCGCGGAGTCTAAGTCCCAGGCTGCCCTTCATCAGGGCCCCTGATGGTGGGGATGGACTTGACGCAGCCAGGAACCAGGTCGCGGCCCCCGAGACACCCCCGCTAAGGTAATGGCCACCGCCAATGGCGTGTAGCTGGTAGGAACCAGATCAGACAATAGCGTAGTCGGGCAGGCCGGGTCGACAACGACGGGACAAACGGTACAGAACAGTAGACAAGAATAACAGGTCACAGGCCGGGTTCAGCAATGGGAGGTCAGATCAAAGGAAAACGCAGAGAATGGTCTAGTCAAAAGCCGAGTCAGATTCCAGGAGAGTCATGAGAGTATAAACAGAGCTGTTGCAACACTAACACACAAGACACGAATGCAAAGAGCACGTGCGGACAACAGGCTTATATGTGATCACCCACACCCCTCTGGGGTATGGACCTCTGAGGCCTGAAGGCATAAAAGACTCCCACCATGCTCTGCAGAAACCCAAGATGGATGCCAGCACATGGAGCAGCATAACCTCTAGGAAAAGGTAGGACCTTGACAAATACACAGAGGAGCAAGAGGGAATATCCATTGGCCAAGCCGAGGTCATACACAGACGAGCAAGAGGGAATGTCCGTTAGCCAAGCCGAGGTCATACATGGAGGAGCAAGAGGGAATATTCATTGGCCAAGCCGAGGTCATACACGGAGGAGCAAGAGGGAATATCCATTGGCCAAGCCGAGGTCATACACAGAGCAGCAAGAGGGAATATCCGTTAGCCAAGCCGAGGTCAGGTCAGGGTTAAGCAGAGAAGACAGGTCCAAGAGCAAGCCGAGTTGGTAACAGGAAATCACAGATCACAATAGCACAGGAACAGGAACAAGGTACTGGGAAGCCAAAGATCAACCAGCACCTGAGAGTAGGGCAGGGCTTCCTTATAAAGGCTGTTTGGTGCCAAATTTGAGCCGATGTGAACTTCTGCGGCCATGCAAGGTACTGGCAGGGGTGCCAGGTCTCCTAACACCTCTGCCGAGAACAGAGCCCTGACACACATGGGTTTGACCCTCCTGTGAGGGCATATATTTTTTAATTGTACTTGCTTGGGGTGTTTTAGAGCCCCTTCCTTTCACAGCTTTACCCCTCATGATATTAACGTATTTTCTCTAGACTTCCCATACAATTCCAGGACAGGAAGATTATTACTTCTCAGTATATTGGGGTTATCACTTGACTGGGCTAGAGTAAAATTCCTATATAAGCGTCCACCTGTTTCCTCCCTGGGGTCTCTTTTGTCTCTTTCCTTTTTTCCTCTCCTCCTCTCCTTCTCCTCCCTCCTCTTGGGTGTCCCCGCTTCACTTCTTCTAAATCCACCAAGTAACCCCCCCAAAAAAAATCCTTAAACAGACCTAGTCCTTATAGCTTTTTGACTCACCCTCTTCAGTGCCCGACATAGATCTCCTCTGCTTCACCTTCCTCTGTCCCTGCTGTTGCTTCCTGAACACAGCTTCACTTTCTCTGACCTCCTTCCTAGGAGTGTTTCAGGGCACACACCGGTAGGCTGGTCTGGTCTGGGGTGGTCACCGTCACTGTGGTGATCACCTTCCGTGGGATTCACTAAGTTTCACTTGCTTCTGGGATGGATGAATAGGCCCCAGGTGCGGACTGACCATTCTGGCATTGCTCTAAGGGCCCGGAGTCAGTAGGGGGCCCCATGAGATGTCCCTGGTAGCTTTCTTAGGCTTTTTGGGTGTGGTTTGAGTGTGGTCGAGGACACAGGAGCCCCATGATCCCCTATTGCCCGGTGGCCCAATGAGTTGCCAGTCCGTCCCTGGTAGGCCCTTCTCCACTTACACCCAAACCGATGTTCAGACGTTCTCAGTCTCTCTCACTCCAGCTGGCAGCCTCCACTATGGGGGGACCGTAAAGTGTAAGCTCCTCTGTTACAGAGATTGATGTGACTGTGGGGGAGGGGACATTAGAGTGCAGGGGGCGGACTGACCATTTGGAAACTTGGGCACTGCCTGAGGGCCTGGGGTCAGTAGGGGGCCCCATGAGATGCCCCTAGTACCTTTTCCATAGGCTTTTTTTAGTTTGGGCAAGGACACAGAGGCCCCATGATCCCCTATTGCCCGGGGGCCCCATGAGTTGTCAGTCTGCCACTGTTTGAGTGTAAGCTCCTCTGGTACAGAGACTGATGTGACTGTGGGGGAGGGGACATTAGAGTGTAAGCTCCTCTGGTACAGAGACTCATGTGACTGGCTCAGTGTTCTCTGTACAGCGCTATGGTATATGTCAGAGCTCTATAAATGTATATTAATAATAGTGTGTGACTATGGGGGGACTTTGCTTCTTGGCCTTTTGGCTAGGATCAAGTGTAGTATCTGTTGTTATCAGTGTCCAGGAAGGGCGCTCCGACGTCATTCTTGCCTTTTGGTGAGGATGGCTGGCTGTATAGTACCCCTGCTGGCACCCTAAGTGCACTTTTTTGTGTCGGTGTTTTGCACTTGCATGTTTTTTGTACACTTACGGGTTTTAAGTGAACTTCGGCGGACTTAAAAAAAAAAAATATATGGTTAGTAAAACCCAGTTTGGGACCTGAAGTCTGGAGGCTTCGTAGAGACTTGGGTGGGATGAAGTCTCCAATTCTGGGTTTTCAGTAGAGACCTGACTATAGTTCTGTGCTCCTCCCCAGCAGACAGAGGAGGTCTCTGCCCAGGAGTCAGGAGGGGTCCACCTAGGGGACAGGTGGGAGCCAGAGCAGCAAGAGGGATCATTGGCAGATTTATATTTGTTTAATGTGCTGCCCACAAAGTGCAATATTTTTTCAAACTGCCACATGGATGTACGCCTGAGGATGGAGGAAGAACTTTAGGCTTGATGAACTGCTAGAAATCTCATATGTCCCCTTCACAATCATACACTAAAAATATTATTTATTTATATAGCGCTGACATATGCCGCAGTGCTGTACTGACAACGCTGAGGTGGTCACATCAGTCTCTGTACCAGAGGAGCTTACACTCTAATGTCCCCTCCCCCACAGTCACACACTAATATTATTATACATTTATATAGCTCTGACATATACCGCGGCGCTGTACAGAGAACACTGAGCCAGTCACATCAGTCTCTGCATCAGAGGAGCTTGCACGCTAATGTCCCCTCCCCCGCAGTCCCATCAGTCTCTGTACCAGAGGAGCTTGCACTCTAATGTCCCCTCCCCCGCTGTCCCATCAGTCTCTGCACCAGAGGAGCTTACACTCTAATGTCCCCTCCCCCACAGTCACATCAGTCTCTGCACCAGAGGAGCTTGCACGCTAATGTCCCCTCCCCCGCGGTCCCATCAGTCTCTGCACCAGAGGAGCTTACGCTCTAATGTCCCCTCCCCTGCAGTCCCATCAGTCTCTGCACCAGAGGAGCTTACACTCTAATGTCCCCTCCCCCGCAGTCCCATCAGTCTCTGCACCAGAGGAGCTTACGCTCTAATGTCCCCTCCCCCGGAGTCACATCAGTCTCTGCACCAGAGGAGCTTACGCTCTAATGTCCCTCCACAGTCATATCAGTCTCTGCACCAGAGGAGCTTACACTCTAATGTTCCCTCCCCCACAGTCACATCAGTCTCTGCACCAGAGGAGCTTACACTCTAATGTCCCCTCCCCCCACAGTCACATCAGTCTCTGTACCAGAGTAGCTTACACTCTAATGTCCCCTCCCCCCACAGTCACATCAGTCTCTGTACCAGAGTAGCTTACACTCTAATGTCCCCTCCCCCACAGTCACATCAGTCTCTGTACCAGAGGAGCTTACACTCTAATGTCCCCTCCCCCACAGTCACATCAGTCTCTGTACCAGAGGAGCTTACACTCTAATGTCCCCTCCCCCCACAGTCACATCAGTCTCTGCACCAGAGGAGCTTACACTCTAATGTCCCCTCCCCTGCAGTCCCATCAGTCTCTGCACCAGAGGAGCTTCCACTCTAATGTCCCCTCCCCCGCAGTCACATCAGTCTCTGCACCAGAGGAGCTTGCACGCTAATGTCCCCTCCCCCGCGGTCCCATCAGTCTCTGCACCAGAGGAGCTTACGCTCTAATGTCCCCTCCCCCGCAGTCCCATCAGTCTCTGCACCAGAGGAGCTTACGCTCTAATGTCCCCTCCCCTGCAGTCACATCAGTCTCTGCACCAGAGGAGCTTACGCTCTAATGTCCCCTCCCCCGGAGTCACATCAGTCTCTGCACCAGAGGAGCTTACACTCTAATGTCCCTCCACAGTCACATCAGTCTCTGCACCAGAGGAGCTTACACTCTAATGTCCCCTCCACCACAGTCACATCAGTCTCTGCACCAGAGGAGCTTACGCTCTAATGTCCCTCCACAGTCACATCAGTCTCTGCACCAGAGGAGCTTACACTCTAATGTCCCCTCCCGCACAGTCACATCAGTCTCTGTACCAGAGGAGCTTACACTCTAATGTCCCCTCCCCCACAGTCACATCAGTCTCTGCACCAGAGGAGCTTACACTCTAATGTCCCCTCCCCCCACAGTCACATCAGTCTCTGTACCAGAGGAGCTTACACTCTAATGTCCCCTCCCCCACAGTCACATCAATCTGTGCACCAGAGGAGCTTACACTCTAATGTCCCCTCCCCCACAGTCACATCAGTCTCTGTACCAGAGGAGCTTACACTCTAATGTCCCCTCCCCCCACAGTCACATCAGTCTCTGTACCAGAGGAGCTTACACTCTAATGTCCCCTCCCCCACAGTCACATCAATCTGTGCATCAGAGGAGCTTACACTCTAATGTCCCCTCCCCCGCAGTCACATCAGTCTCTGTACCAGAGGAGCTTACACTCTAATGTCCCCTCCCCCACAGTCACATCAATCTGTGCATCAGAGGAGCTTACACTCTAATGTCCCCTCCCCCGCAGTCACATCAGTCTCTGTACCAGAGGAGATTACACTCCACATCACACACAAACTAGCAGTATTTTTCATGGAAAGAAGAGGAACAGACAAGGTTCATTTGATATTAAAGAGGAACCACATTTAACAAGTCAACAAAAATTATTTTCCTTTGCGGCTCGTAATGGACAGCTGGTGGCTGTAAATCTATTTTTCTTCCCATTCAGACACTTGGAGGCTTTTTGTCAGCATTCAAATTCTCTTAGATATCAACTGATTCGCTGGCCGTTTGAACTCTGCCACACCCTGATCTCCGGCTGCAGATTGGAAGGGCTACAGATTTGTATTGATAAATCGTCCTTGGCATTGTGGAGCACTGCATTGCAGCAGGCCTGCATCGTGGCCGTTGTGGTGGGAGTGCTCTTCAGGAGGAATAAAACTGCAATGCACCAACACACCAGTGCCAGGGCCAGGGCCAGGACAAGGGGTGGGCAGGAGAGACGGCTGCCCTGGGCACTGTGGTATCATGAGAACTGCAGGGGGGCACCACAACATGATAACCACCCCAAACACACCTCCAAGACCACCACTGCCTTGCTAAAGAAGCTGAGGGTAAAGGTGATGGACTGGCCAAGTCAAGTCAAGCATGGTGGTGGGAGTGTCATGGTCTGGGGCTGCATGGTGGTGGGAGTGTCATGGTCTGGGGCTGCATGGTGGTGGGAGTGTCATGGTCTGGGGCCCCATGGTGGTGGGAGTGCCATGGTCTGGGGCTGCATGGTGGTGGGAGTGTCATGGTCTGGGGCCGCATGAGTGCTGCCGGCACTGGGGGGCTACAGTTCATTGAGGGAACCATGAATGCCAACATGTACTGTGACATACTGAAGCAGAGCATGATCCCCTCCCTCAGGAGACTGGGCCGCAGGGCAGTATTCCAACATGATAACGACCCCAAACACACCTCCAAGACCACCACTGCCTTGCTAAAGAAGCTGAGGGTAAAGGTGATGGACTGCCAAGTCAAGTCAAGCATGGTGGTGGGAGTGTCATGGTCTGGGGCCCCATGGTGGTGGGAGTGTCATGGTCTGGGGCTGCATGGTGGTGGGAGTGTCATGGTCTGGGGACGCATGGTGGTGGGAGTGTCATGGTCTGGGGCTGCATGAGTGCTGCCGGCACTGGGGGGGCTACAGTTCATTGAGGGAACCATGAATGCCAACATGTACTGTGACATACTGAAGCAGAGCATGATCCCCTCCCTTCAGAGACTGGGCCGCAGGGCAGTATTCCAACATGACGACCCCAAACACACCTCCAAGACCACCACTGCCTTGCTAAAGAAGCTGAGGGTGAAGGTGATGGATTGGCCAAGCATGTCTCCAGACCTGAACCCTATTGACCATCTGTGGGGCATCCTCAAACGGAAGGTGGAGGAGCGCAAGGTCTCTAACATCCACCAGCTCCGTGATGTCGTCATGGAGGAGTGGAAGAGGACTCCGGTGGCAACCTGTGAAGCTCTGGTGACCTCCATGCCCAAGAAGGTGAAGGCAATGCTGGGAAATAATGGCGGCCACACAAAATATTGACACTTTGGGCCCAGTTTGGACCTTGTCACTTAGGGGTGGACTCACTTTTGTTGCCAGCGGTGTAGACATTAATGGCGGTGTGTTGAGTTATTTTGAGGGGACAGCAAAGTTACATGTTATACAAGCTGTACGCTGACTACGTCACATTGTAGCAGAGTGTCATTTCTTCAGTGTTGTCACATGAAAAGAGAGAATCAAATATTGACACAAATGTGAGGGGTGGACTCACTTCTGGGAGATACTAATTATACATACAGGTGAAACTCGAAAAATGAGAATATGGTGCAAAAGTTGATTTATTTCAGTGCTGCAACTTAAAAGGTGACACTAATATATGAGACTCATTCCATGCAAAGCAAGATAGTTCAAGCCGTGATTTGTCATCATTGTGATGATTATGGCTTCCAGCTCATGAAAACCCCAAATCCACAATCTCAGAAAATGAGAATATTGTGAAAAGGTGGAATAATCTCGGCTCAAAGTGTCCCACTCTAATCAGCTCATTCAGCCATAACACCTGCAAAGGGTTCCTGAGCCTTTAAATGGTCTCTCAGTCTGGTTCAGTAGGAATCACAATCATGGGAAAGACTGCTGACCTGACACCATCACTGACACCCTCCATAAGGAGGGAAAGACTCAAAAGGTAATTGCAGAAGTTGGATGTTCCCAAAGTGCTGTATCAAAGCACATTAATAGAAAGTTATGTGGAAGGGAAAAGTGTGGAAGAAAAAGGTGCACAAGCAGCAGGGATGACCGCAGCCTGGAGAGGATTGTCAGGAAAAGGCCGGGGGAGGGGGGGACTCACTTCTGGGAGATATTATATATATATACATTGTATACAGTCCAGGGGAGGGGGGACTCACTTCCGGGAGATACTAATTATATATATATATATTGTATACAGTCCGGGGGAGGGGGGGACTCACTTCTGGGAGATATTATATATATATACAGTCCATAAATATTGGGACATCGATACAATTCTAACATTTTTGGCTCTATACACCACAATGGATTTGAAATGAAATGAACAAGATGTGCTTTAACTGCAGACTGTCGGCTTTAATTTGAGGGTATTTACATCCAAATCAGGTGAACGGTGTAGGAATTACAACAGTTTGCATATGTGCCTCCCACTTGTTAAGGGACCAAAAGTAATGGGACAGAATAATAATCATAAATCAAACTTTTACTTTTTAATACTTGGTTGCAAATCCTTTGCAGTCAATTACAGCCTGAAGTGTGGAACGCATAGACATCCCCAGACGCTGGGTTTCATCCCTGGTGATGCTCTGCCAGGCCTTTACTGCAACTGTCTTCAGTTCCTGCTTGTTCTTGGGGCATTTTCCCTTCAGTTTTGTCTTCAGCAAGTGAAATGCTCAATCGGATTCAGGTCAGGTGATTGACTTGGCCATTGCAGAACATTCCACTTCTTTCCCTTAAAAAACTCTTTGGTGTCTTTTGCAGTCTGCTTTGGGTCATTGTCCATCTGCACTGTGAAGCGTCCAATGAGTTGTGAAGCATTTGGCTGAATATGAGCCGATAATATTCCCGAAACACTTCAGAATTCATCCGGCTGCTTCTGTCAGCAGTCACATCATCAATAAATACAAGAGAAGCAGTTCCATTGGCAGCCATACATGCCCACGCCATGACACTACCACCACCATGATCACTGATGAGGTGGTATGCTGAGGACCATGAGCAGTTCCTTCTCCATACTCTTCTCTTCCCATCACTCTGGTACAAGTTGATCTTGGTCTCATCTGTCCATAGGATGTTGTTCCAGAACTGTGAAGGCTTTTTTAGATGTCGTTTGGCAAACTCTAATCTGGCCTTCCTGTTTTTGAGGCTCACCAATGGTTTCCATCTTGTGGTGAACCCTCTGTATTCACTCTGGTGAAGTCTTCTCTTGATTGGTGACTTTGACACACATACACCTACCTCCTGGAGGGTGTTCTTGATCTGGCCAACTGTTGTGAAGGGTGTTTTCTTCACCAGGGAAAGAATTCTTCGCTCATCCACCACAGTTGTTTTCCGTGGTCTTCCGGGTCTTTTGGTGTTGCTGAGCTCACCGGTGCGTTCCTTCTTTTTAAGAATGTTCCAAACAGTTGTTTTGGCCACACCTAGTGTTTTTGCTATCTCTCTGATGGGTTTGTTTTGTTTTTTCAGCCTAATGATGGCTTCACTGATAGTGACAGCTCTTTGGATGTCATCTTGAGAGTTGACAGCAACAGATTCCAAATGCAAATAGCACACTTGAAATGAGCTCTGGACCTTTTATCTGCTCATTGTAATTGGGATAATGAGGGAATAACACACACCTGGCCATGGAACAGCTGAGAAGCCAATTGTCCCATTACTTTTGGTCCCTTAACAAGTGGGAGGCACATATGCAAACTGCTGTAATTCCTACACCGTTCACCTGATTTGGATGTAAATACCCTCAAATTAAAGCTGACAGTCTGCAGTTAAAGCACATCTTGTTCATTTCATTTCAAATCCATTGTGGTGGTGTATAGAGCCAAAAATGTTAGAATTGTGTTGATGTCCCAATATTTATGGACCTGACTGTATATATATATATATATATATATATATATATATATACATTGTATACAGTCTGGGGGAGGGGTGGACTCACTTCTGGGAGATACTGTATATAGAGATTATAGACAAATCCAATGCATTTTGAAGGGCTCCATTGTAAGGGTTTAAAAAAATATACAAAAATATTGGACTAAGCAACGCGTTTCAAAGGACTCCATCATCCGGTTTAAAATCGATGGGTAATATGAAATATTGCTAACACCCATCTATGTTGAATGTGGGGTGTATCAGAAATGTACGTAGATATCTGGGTGTCCTGTGTCTGTATGTGGAGGATCCTGGAAATGTAACAATTATCATTATCAGCTAAAACAACATGTTCCAGTCTATCGTGTCTTGAATATTGTTACAATGTAATTAGCTCCGGGTGCGGTCGCCCCCAGCAGCCCCCAGCCGCCCCCAGCCGCCCCCGGAGCTAATTTATATTTATGTTGGATCTGTTAGATGCTTAGTTCAGTTTTTTTCTCCATTGATGTCAGTTATCGATGTGTTTTTAGTGTTTCTTTCTTTGTTGTTTTTCTTTTTTTCTGTCAGTGTCCGTAGTGTAAGAGTTATGTCTGATGTCTGGACTCCTCGCTGAGACATAATTGAATCTGTCTAATCCAGAACAGAGGGAACATTAACATGGTGTGCCTGTGATGTCATCCTACAATGCTTCATTTCATTCCTTCTAATGGGGGGGAATTAAAGGAACCCGCACTCAGAGATACCAGGCTGCATTCACTGAGCTCTCTATGTATGCCGGGAGTGATTCTCAGTATCTGTCTGTATGTATGGACTGACAACTCATGGGGAGGACTGACAACTCATGGGGCCCCCGGGCAATAGGGGATCATGGGGCCCCCGTGTCCTTGCCATAACTCCAAAAAGCCTATGAAAAAGGTACCAGGGGCATCTCATGGGGCCCCCTACTGACTCGGCAGTGCCGAGTTTCCAAATGGTCAGTCCGCCCCTGGACTCTGCACAGTCCCACTTCTCCTGTCCCGGATGCCGGGTGTCATTCTCGGTATCTCCTCTTATTCTGTATGTATGGACTCCGCACAGTCCCACTTCTCCTGTCCCGGATGCCGGGTGTCATTCTCGGTATATGTCCCCATTCTGTATGTATGGACTCTGCACAGTCCCACTTCTCCTGTCCCGGATGCCGGGTGTCATTCTCGGTATATGTCCCCATTCTGTATGTATGGACTCTGCACAGTCCCACTTCTCCTGTCCCGGATGCCGGGTGTCATTCTCGGTATCTCCTCTTATTCTGTATGTATGGACTCCGCACAGTCCCACTTCTCCTGTCCCGGATGCCAGGTGTCATTCTCGGTATCTGTCCTTATTCTGTATGTATGGACTCTGCACAGTCCCACTTCTCCTGTCCCGGATGCCGGGTGTCATTCTCGGTATATGTCCCCATTCTGTATGTATGGACTCTGCACAGTCCCACTTCTCCTGTCCCGGATGCCGGGTGTCATTCTCGGTATATGTCCCCATTCTGTATGTATGGACTCTGCACAGTCCCACTTCTCCTGTCCCGGATGCCGGGTGTCATTCTCGGTATCTGTCCTTATTCTGTATGTATGGACTCTGCACAGTCCCACTTCTCCTGTCCCGAATGCCGGGTGTCATTCTCGGTATCTGTCCCCATTCTGTATGTATGGACTCCGCACAGTCCCACTTCTCCTGTCCCGGATGCCAGGTGTCATTCTCGGTATCTGTCCTTATTCTGTATGTATGGACTCTGCACAGTCCCACTTCTCCTGTCCCGGATGCCAGGTGTCATTCTCGGTATATGTCCCCATTCTGTATGTATGGACTCTGCACAGTCCCACTTCTCCTGTCCCGGATGCCGGGTGTCATTCTCGGTATATGTCCCCATTCTGTATGTATGGACTCTGCACAGTCCCACTTCTCCTGTCCCGGATGCCGGGTGTCATTCTCGGTATCTGTCCTTATTCTGTATGTATGGACTCTGCACAGTCCCACTTCTCCTGTCCCGAATGCCGGGTGTCATTCTCGGTATCTGTCCTTATTCTGTATGTATGGACTCCACACAGTCCCACTTCTCCTGTCCTGGATGCCGGGTGTCATTCTCGGTATCTGTCCTTATTCTGTATGTTTGGACTCTGCACAGTCCCACTTCTCCTGTCCCGGATGCCGGGTGTCAATCTCGGTATCTGTCCCCATTCTGTATGTATGGACTCTGCACACTCCCACTTCTCCTGTCCCGGATGCCGGGTGTCATTCTCGGTATCTGTCCCCATTCTGTATGTATGGACTCCGCACAGTCCCACTTCTCCTGTCCCGGATGCCGGGTGTCATTCTGGGTATCTGTCTCCATTCTGTATGTATGGACTCCGCACAGTCCCACTTCTCCTGTCCCGGATGCCGGGTGTCATTCTCGGTATCTGTCCCCATTCTGTATGTATGGACTCCGCACAGTCCCACTTCTCATGTCCCAGATGCCGGGTGTCATTCTCGGTATCTGTCCCCATTCTGTATGTATGGACTCTGCACAGTCCCACTTCTCCTGTCCCGGATGCCGGGTGGAATTCTCAGTATCTGTCCTTTTTCTGTATGTATGAAATCCTGTATGCTCAATAAGTTTTTCATATTCTTTTTGGTCTCTGGTAATCAGAAGCCAAACTAGAAACCATGGCAGGGAGAACACAACATCCTCCACCCGATATTAAGGTGGACACCTCAGACATGAAATATGAACAAAGCACATCCCTCTATAGTGTGTCCTTGTATCAGTCCAGAGCACTAAATGTAATTTCTGTCTGCTGCCTCCTTCCTCTGCTATCAGCATGAGTCACTGCTGACAAGTTTTCCTGACACCAAGAGAAAAACGGTGACAGAGGAGGGAGCACCAGCAGATTGATAGCCTCAGCTCTGTTCCTGTGAGGGGTGTGTCTCTTCCCTCCAATCAGCTCTCAGAGCTCTCCTCACTGAGCTCTGCAGTGTGTAATTTCAGCTCTCCGCCCCCTTTTTTTTCTGAACTCTCAGACAAGCTTTACAAATTCTGGATTTTGTATGGATGTAGAGAAGAGAAGACTGCAGATAAACAGGTACTTCACTGGAAGGGTTTTAACCACTTTAAATATCAGTTTGGAGTGGAACTTCCTTTACTTTTGTTTATTAAAAAAAGAACAACAACTGTACATCCTGGACATATAAAGGCAGGTTTATTGGGTAATGTACATATAGTGTATACAGTGGTTCCATAATAGAGATCAGTGTGATCATTCTCCTCTCGTCTCTGGGGGAGGGGTGCTGCTATTTGCCGGACCTCGCCACGATCTGTAGAACCACCACAACGATGATCAGGATGATGCCCAGGACCAAGGCTGCGATGTTCAGATAGAATGCAGTGCGGGAGTGTTTCGTTGCCGTATCCGCATCATTCTGATTGTTGGCATCACGTGACTGAAAACAGAAAATGAGGCAAGAATTAGTACCGGATAGAAATGTACACAGAGGAGAGGCGGCTTCTGTTCATACAGAGGAGTCACAAGAGAAAAAAAAGCAGATCCAGCGCTCAAGTCTGTGAGCATCCCAGGAACACAGTAACAGTCACTCGCTGAGGTGTGGCCCTCTAAAGATCGGGGAATCTTGATATTACGGGAAGAAAGCAGAAAAAGGGGCGCACCCTCCGCGTGCATTACCGTGATAAGGAGGAATTTATTCAAAATGACAGAAGTATATATTCACAAACCGAGAGTCAAGGGAACAAACAAGGAACCAATGGGATAGTCCCAGCAAACCGCAGTCCTGCCACTGGAGTCACAATGTCACGTCCCCACCGCCTTCTGTCCAGTATTATACTTTCCTTCCTCCTTCCCCTTCCTTCTCCTTTCTTCACCATTACTTTTGCTTTTCCTTTTTTATTCCCTTTCCTTCTTCCCTCTCTTCTTTCCTTCCTCCTTCTTTCCTTCCTTCTTCTTTCCTTTGCCTTTCCCTTTTCACTTTTCTTTGCAGTTTCCTTTCCCATTCCCTTTTCCTTTTCTTTCTCCTTTCTTCACCATTACTTTTGTGTTTCCCTTTCATCCTTCTTTATTTTTCTTTTCATTTCCTCAATCATTTCTCCTTCTTTCCTTTCTCCCCCTTTTCCTTCCTTCCTTCCTTCCTTCCTTCCTTCTTTGCTTTCCTTTCCTTTCTCTTTTCTTTTTCCTTTCCTTTTCCTGGTCCTCTTCCTTTCATTTTCCTTTTCCTTTCCTTCTCCTCAGCATTACATTTGCTTTTCCGTTTCATTCTTCTTTCCTTTTCTTCTCCTTTCCTCATTTCTTCTCCTTTCATTTCTCCCCTCTCACTTCCTTTCTTCCTCCTTTCCCTTTTCTTTTTCTGGTCCTCTTCCTTTCCTTTCCCGTTTCCTTCCATTTTTTCTTTCTCTTTCCCTTCCCTTTTCTTTTCCTTCTCTTTTCTTCACTATTAGTTTTGTTTTTCTGGTCCTCTTCCTTTCCTTCCCTTTTCTCTTTCCTTTCCTTTCCCTTTTCATTTCCTTCTTTCTTCACCATTAATTTTGTGTTTCCCTTTCATCCTTCTTTCCTTTTCTTCTCATTTCCTCAATCATTTCTCCTTTTTTCCTTTCTCCCCTGTCTTCCTTCCTTCATTCTTCTTTCCTTTCCCTTTTCTTTCCTTTTCTTGGTCCTCTTCCTTTCCCTTTCCTTTTCCCTTACCTTCTCCTCAGCATTACATTTGGTTTTCCGTTTCATTCTTCTTTCCTTTTCTTCTCCTTTCCTCAGTTATTTCTTCTTCTTTCATTTCTCCCCCCTCACTTCCTTCCTTCCTCCTTTCCCTTTTCTTTTCCTGGTCCTCTTCCTTTCCTTTCCCGTTTCCTTCCATTTTTTCTTTCTCTTTCCCTTCCCTTTTCTTTTCCTTCTCTTTTCTTCACTATTAGTTTTGTTTTTCCCTTTCATTCTACTTTTCTTTTCTTATCCTTTCCTTTCCTTCCTCTCTTCCTTCCTTCCCCTTTTCCTTTCTTTTTCCATTTTCTTTGCCTTTCCCCTTTCCTTCTCCTTTTTTGACCATTACTTTCATCCTTCTTTCCTTTTCTTCTCATTTCCTCAATCATTCTCCCTCTTTCCTTCCTCCCTAATTATTTCCTTTCCCTTTTCTTTTTCCTTTCCCATTTCCTTCTGCTTTCCTCACCATTGCTTTTCCTTTTCATTATTCTTTCCTTTTCTTCTCCTTTCCTCAGTTAATTATTCTTCTTTCCTTTCTCCCCCTTTTTGCCTTCCTACCTTCCTCCTTTTCTTTTTCCTTTTCTTTTCCTGGTCCTCTTCCTTTCCCTTTTTTTTCCTTTCTCCTTTCTTCACCATTACTTTTTGTTTTTTCCTTTCATTCTTCTTTCCTTTTATTCTCCTTTCCTTCCTCCCTCCCTCTCTTCCTCCCTTCCTTTCTTCTTTCCTTTTATTCTCCTTTCCTTCCTCCCTCCCTCTCTTCCTCCCTTCCTCCTTTTTTCCTTTTCCTTTTTTGTTTTCTTTTCCTCTTCCTTTCCGTTTTTCCTTTCCCTTTCCGTTGTCCCTTTCCTTCCCTTTTCCTTCTCCCCTCATCACCATTACTTCTTTTCTCTTTCATTCTTCTTCCCTTTCCTCTTGTTTTCCCTTTTCTTCACCTTTTCCCTTTCCTTCTCCTCTCCTTTTTTCTTTTCCTTTTTTTCCTCCATCCTTTCCTTCTCCTCTCCTCCTGTTTTCTTCTCCTTTTTTTTCCTCCATCCTTTCCTTCCTCCTTCTTTCTTTCAATTCCTTTCCCCTCCATTTCTTTTCCTTCCCTTGTCTCCTGGCAGTGATGGAATAATTTAAAGAAGAACTGTACTGAGAAGGTATGGAGCCTTCCGCTACTGATCTCTCCTTTAACCCCTTCACGCCGGATTGTCCCGGTGTGAAGAGGAGTTCCTGCGCCGGGAGGTGGGCGGGGCTTAGTGCCATGTGTCCGCCGTGACGTCACGGCCGGTCACATGATCGGGAAAGGTCCCGATCGAAAGAGCGGACCGGGACCTTTTCGTGAGTACCACACGTGTGCTGGGAATGCGCAGGGCACGCTCTCAGCACAAATGTTTTTTGTTACATGAACACAAATGTGCGGCCGCTCGGCGTCTAGGCCCAGATGCCGGGAGGCCGCACATTTGCGTGCGGCCGGTATGAAGGGGTTAAAGTAAATCCTTAGTAGTCATGCTGAACCAGCGGCTTCAATACTTTTTTAATCATTATCCTGGAAGAAGTAAATGGATTAAGGACATGCAACTGAAATTTTCAGAAGGCGTTCAGCAACGGCAGGTAAACCCTGAAGAAGGGAGCGGCCATCTTTAATGAAACGCGTCGGCCGTGTTTTATATGATAAACTTTTAATATCAATTTATATTATATATTATTTATATTTCATAGCGGCGAATGATTAGGACCCCTGTCAAGATTTTGCTGCTTGTAGAAGAAAAATGCCAGCACCCTAAATTCCAGTTTGATTCTTTATTAAAGTTCCATAAAGACCCACATGACATTATGGGGACACCGTGGCCCCCTTTTCCCAAGCATTTTTCAGGGTGTCACCTTATTTGAAATTTGTTGGGGCAAAAATGAGGGACTGATGGTTGAAATGAGGTCAATGCTGGTAGATTCCCTCTCCCTGTTTGTCCTGGTGGCCATTTTGACCGGATGGGAAACCCAAACTTTTACAGCCGTCACCGGAATAGGCGAGGAGGGGAAATCTTCCATCAGGAACACCTGTCTGTCAATTCTCTCACTTCCTGTTGATACATTGTAGCAGGATCATCATTGCAACAGGATCACCACTGTCGCTCGCGCACAAGATGGATGCTCGAGGTGCCGCTCCCTCGCTGGGGATAAATATTCTGCAGCATTTTCCTCACCGAGGGAGCGACGTCTCTCATTTGGCTGGAGAGATCTCCAATACGAACCGCACTGCCATTATCTCTAATACTTCGATGAGAGGATAATCCCGCAAAGTGCCCAAGAAATGTGTGAAAACCCATCAGCCTAAAGCCAAATGCCGAAAATGCATTAACAACACAAAGTGAAGGAAATGCGTATTTACTCCCCGGCTGATATTGAATGTTCGCCCCTCACAAAGAAACGATCGGTCTAACAATGGAATGTTCGCCCCTCACACAGAAACGATCGGTCTAACAATGGAATGTTCGGTGTAACACTGAGAGACAGAATACAACAACAAATTCAGCAAAAATGCGTCTAACAAATGATGACGGATCTGCATGTTCATGAGGGAAAGAAGGATTTGATCCCCTATCATTCAGCAGGATTTCTGGCTCCCAGGTGTCTTTCATACAGGTAACAAGCTGAGATTAGAAGCAGTCTCTTAAAGGGAGTGCTGCTAATCTCATTGTGTTACCTGTATAAAAGACACCTGTCCACAGGAGCAATCAAACCATCAGATTCCAAACTCTCCACCATGGCAAAGACCAAAGAGCTGTCCAAGGATGTCAGGGACAAGATGGTAGACCTACACAAGGCTGGACTGGGCTACCAAACTATGGCCAAGCAGCTTGGTGAGAAGGTGACAACAGTTGGTGCAATCATTCACAAATGGAAGAAACACAAAACAAGTGTCAGTCTCCCTAGGTCTGGTGCACCATGCAAGATCTCCCCTCGTGGGGTGTCAATGATCATGAGAACAGTGAGGAATCATCCCAGAACTACACGTGAGGATCTTGTCAATGATCTCCAGGCAGCTGGGACCACAGTCACCAAGAAAACAATTGGTAACACACTACGCCGACAAGGACTGAAATCCTGCAGTGCCGCAAGGTCCCTCTGCTCAAGAAAGCACATGTCCAGGCCCGTCTGAAGTCTGCCACTGAACATCTGAATGATGCAGAGGAGGACTGGTGGGAAGTGTTGTGGTCAGATGAGACCAAAATCCAGCTCTTTGGCATCAACTCAACTCGTCGTGTTTGGAGGAGGAGGAATGCTGCCTATGACCCCAAGAACACCATCCCAACTGTGAAACATGGTGGTGGAAACATTCTGCTTTTGGGGGTGTTTTTCTGCTAAGGGGACAGGACAACTGCACCGCATCAAAGGGATGATGGACAGGGCAATGTACCCTCAAATCTTGGGTGAGAACCTTCTTCCCTCAGCCAGGGCATTGAAAATGGGCCGTGGATGGGTGTTCCAGCATGACAATGACCCAAAACACATGGCCAAGGCAACAAAGGAGCGGCTCAAGAAGAAGCACATTAAGGTCCTGGAGTGGCCTAGCCAGTCTCCAGACCTTCATCCGATTGAAAATCTGTGGAGGGAGCTGAAAGTTCAAGTTTCCAAACCTCAGCCACCAAACCTGAATGATTTGGAGAGGATCTGCCAAGAGGAGTGGGCCAAAATCCCTCCTGAAGTGTGCGAACCTGGGGGCCAACTCCAGGAAACGTCTGACCTCTGTGATTGCCAACAAGGGATTGGCCACCAAGTACTAAGTCATGTTTTGTGAAGGGGATCAAATCCTTCTTTCCCTCATGAACATGCAGATCAGTCATCATTTGTTAGACGCATTTCTGCTGAATTTGTTGTTGTATTCTGTCTCTCAGTGTTACACCGAACATTCCATTGTTAGACCGATCATTTCTGTGTGAGGGGCGAACATTCCATTGTTAGACCGATCATTTCTGTGTGAGGGGCGAACATTCCATTGTTAGACCGATCATTTCTGTGTGAGGGGCGAACATTCCATTGTTAGACCGATCATTTCTGTGTGAGGGGCGAACATTCAGCATCAGCCGGGGAGCAAATACGCATTTCCTTCACTGTATATATATATATGCAGACTTCATATTTCTCTTTATGACATCACAAGTTACAAAAGTTGGAGGTTACATTGTTAAATATCTGTAAAAGTAACAAAGGATACAATGTAATTGGCACACACTTTTATAACTTGTGATTTTATAAAGGGAAAAATAATGTCTGTATTTTTCTACAATTTATTTTATGAACATTTCATGAAGAGATATATAAAGTTTTTTTTTAATACAATTTATTTATTATTTAATTTTTTAACAACTCTTTGCACATTGGGGTCACAGTGGGGCAAGGCATTCTGTGAACGGAGGAAGTGCCGAGCAAGTGCCCTCTTTTGATCCGTGTACTACAGACAGAAATATACCTCCTCCATTCATAAAAAGCTTTGCATTCTTTCAATGCATGCAAGATGTTTTGTGATTGAGGGAGGCACAGATGAACATCACAGTCTCCCTTTCTCCAATCACAGAACACCTTACAATCAGTAAAAAGAATGCCAGGATTTTTTATGCATGGGGCAGGTGTAGTTCTGGCTGCAGTACATTGATCACAAGAGGACAGCTGCTCTGCACCTCCTCCATTCAGCAAAAGCCTTGCATTCCCTTCACCAAATGACAGGCAATCTGTGATCGTCGGAGGTGCAGATAAACATCTCTATCTCCCCTCCTCCAGTCTCAGAAAACCTTAAACTCTCTTCACTGAATACAAGGCATTCTGTGGTCAGAGAAGGGGTGTTTGTGACATTTACTTGCACCTCCTCCAATCACAGAACACCTTGCAGTCATTAAAAGGAGGAGGTACAGATAAACATCTCAAATCTCCCCTACTTCAGTCTCGGAACACCTTAAACTCTCGTCATAGAATACAAGTTGTCCTGTGGTTGAAAGAGGGGAGACTATAATGTTCACCTACACCTCCTCCAATTATAAAGCACCCTGGATTCTGGAGGTGTACTTTCATAGGAATACTCTGATCCAAGAAAGTTACTCATTGTAAACCTCTTCAAATCATAGAAATCCTTGGCCGCAGTAGACCGATCAGAAGAAGATGAATGAAGTCGGCACCTCCTCCATTCAGAAAAAGCCTTCCCTTCTTTTCAATGAAATGCAAGGAATTCTGTGGTCAGAGAAGGGGTGTTTGTGACATTTACTTGCACCTCCTCCAATCACAGAACACATTGCAGTCATTAAAAGGAGGAAGTACGGATAAACATTTCAAATCTTGTCACTGAATACAAGGGGTCCTGTGGTTGAAAGAGGGGAGATTATAATGTTCACCTACACCTCCAATTATAGAGCACCCTGGATTCTGGAGGTGTAATTTTAAAGGAATACTCTGATCCAAGAAAGATACTCATTGTAAACCTCTTCAAATCATAAAAATCCTTGGCCGCAGTAGACCGATCACAAGAATATGAATGAAGTCACCACCTCCTCCATTCAGACAAAGCCTTCCCTTCTTTTCAATGAAATGCAAGGCATTCTGTGGTCAGAGAAGGGGTGTTTGTGACATTTACTTGCACCTCCTCCAGTCACAGAACACCTTGCAGTCATTAAAAGGAGGAGGTATGGATAAACATCTGAAATCTCCCCTCCTCCAGTCTCAGAACACCTTAAACTCTCGTCATTGAATACAAGGTGTCCTGTGGTTGAAAGAGGGGAGACTATAATGTTCATCTACACCTCCTCCAATTATAAAGCACCCTGGATTCTGGAGGTGTACTTTCATAGGAATACTCTGATCCAAGGAAGTCACTCATTGTAAACCTCTTCAAATCATAAAAATCCTTGGCCACAGTAGACCGATCGCAAGAAGATGAGTGAAGTCGGCACCTCCTCCATTCAGAAAAAGCCTTCCCTTCTTTTCAATGAAATGCAAGGAATTCTGTGGTCAGAGAAGGGGTGTTTGTGACATTTACTTACACCTCCTCCAATCACAGAACACCTTGCAGTCATTAAAAGGAGGAGGTACGGATAAACATCTCAAATCTCCCCTCCTCCAGTCTCAGAACACCTTACATTCATCGAAAGGGTGCAAGGCTTTTTAAGAATGGAGGAGGTGCCAAGCCTCCTGTTATATCGGTACCAGGGGCGGACTGACCATTTGGAAACTCGGGCACTGCCTGAGGGCCCAGGGTCAGTAGGAGGCCCCATGAGATGCCCCTGGTACCTTTTTCATAGGCTTTTTTGAGTTTGGGCAAGGACACAGGGGCCCCATGATCCCCTGTTGCCCGGGGGCCCCATGATCCCCTATTGCCCTGGGGCCCCATGAGTTGTCAGTCCTCCCCTGATTACATGCCAGCAGTGGACTGACCATTCAAGCACTCGGGCACTGCCCGATGGCCTGGGGTCAGTAGGGGGCCCCATGAAATGCCCCTGGTACCTTTTTATAGTCTTTTTTGGGTGTGCTTTGAGTTTGGGCAAGGACACAGGGGCCCCATGATCCCGTATTGCCCAGGGGCCCCATGAGTTGTCAGTCTGCCCCTGATCCAATCACAGAGATTTATTTTTTTAATTAACCTCCAAAAAAATGGTTGTCGAAATCTAAAAAAAAAATATATAATTCCCCGACTCCCAAAAAAATGTACTTCAGCCAAAAAAGGGTTCCATGGAAGGCAGCGCTGATTGCTGATGGCGGCGGTGGAGCTGGGCGCAGCCGTATCCCGGTGCCAAGTTCGGAGTGCCGTGGGGGAGGGATGAGTCACCGGGACTGTTCAGCAGAGCAGCGGATGGCACGTAAACGCGCATCCTGTTTTCGTTATACTGGATGGAAACATTTGGGAAACGAACGCCATTTTTTTTATTTTCAGCTCTTCTTGTTTCTTTATGAAACGCAGACTTTCAGAATTGTAAATCTTTGCACATGTTTATCCTGCCGTTGTCATTGGTGTGCGAGAGGAAAAAAGATAAAGAGACCCTGTCACCGGAACGTTCACCCCAACAACATTCGATTGTATGGGTATGAAACGGGGGTGGACTGACAACTCATGGGGCCCCCAGGCAATAGGGGATCATGGGGCCCCTGTGTCCTGGCCCGTACTCAAAGCACACCAAAAAAAGCCTATAAAAAGGAACCAGGGGCATTTCATGGGGCCCCCTACTGACCCTTGGCCATCAGGCAGTGCCCAAGTGCTCGAATGGTCAGTCCACTGCTGGCATGTAATCAGGGGCAAACTGACAACTCATGGGGCCCCCGGGCAATAGGGGATCATGGGGCCCCTGTGTCCTTGCCCAAACTCAAAAAAGCCTATGAAAAAGGTACCAGGGGCATCTCATGGGGCACCCTACTGACCCCGGACCCTCGGGCAGTGGCCGAGTGCTCGAATGGTCAGTCCACCGCTGGCATGTAATCAGGGGCGGACTGACAAGTCATGGGGCCCCCAGGCAATAGGGGATCATGGGGCCCCTGTGTCCTGGCCCGTACTCAAAGCACACCAAAAAAAGCCTATAAAAAGGTACCAGGGGCATTTCATGGGGCCCCCTACTGACCCTTGGCCATCAGGCAGTGCCCAAGTGCTCGAATGGTCAGTCCACCGCTGGCATGTAATCAGGGGCAAACTGACAACTCATGGAGCCCCTGGGCAATAGGGGATCATGGGGGCCCCTGTGTCCTTGCCCAAACTCAAAAAAGCCTATGAAAAAGGTACCAGGGGCATTTCATGGGGCCCCCTACTGACCCTGGGCTCTCAGGCAGTGCCCGAGTGCTGGAATGGTCAGTCCGCCCCTGGCATGGAATGTATTTTATGCGTGATAGAAGCCTCCCTTGCGTAGATGTCCATAATATAGTCCATAAGCACTAAGGCTGGTTCTAGGTGCCGCCATCTTGGATGTCATGTAGACTCAGAGCTGTCACTCAGGTGACTCTCTATAGCAGACTTCCCCAACAGAGGAACCCTTGACAATAACTTTCTGGTTTCTGGGAACCTCTAGCAACCTCTGGAGGAATCCTGATTGAGGAACCTTGTTCTATAGCAATCTCTCTAAACCTTTTTACTTCAGAGGAACCTTTGAAATATTTCAAGGTCTCAGGGCACCCCAGATAAAAACAATTTATTGGTGGTCAGTGAGAAGAATGTCCCTTACATTGGGGGTCAGTGGGAAGAATGCCCCTTACATTGGGGGTCAGTGGGAAGAATGCCCCTTACATTGGTGATCAGTGGGAAGAATGTCCCTTACATTGGTGGTCAGTGGGAAGAATGTCCCTTACATTGGGGGTCAGTGGGAAGAATGCCCCTTACATTGGTGATCAGTGGGAAGAATGTCCCTTACATTGGGGGTCAGTGGGAAGAATGTCCCTTACATTGGTGGTCAGTGGGAAGAATGCTCCTTACATTGGTGGTCAGTGGGAAGAATGTCCCTTACATTGGAGGTCAGTGGGAAGAATGCTCCTTACATTGGTGGTCAGTGGGAAGAATGTCCCTTACATTGGGGGTCAGTGGGAAGAATGTTCCTTACATTGGTGGTCAGTGGGAAGAATGTCCCTTACATTGGTGATCAGTGGGAAGAATGTCCCTTACATTGGTGGTCAGTGGGAAGAATGTCCCTTACATTGGGGGTCAGTGGGGAGAATGTCCCTTACATTGGTGATCAGTGGGGAGAATGTCCCTTACATTGTTGATCAGTGGGAAGAATGTCCCTTACATTGGGGGTCAGTGGGAAGAATGTCCCTTACATTGGGGGTCAGTGGGAAGAATATCCCTTACATTGGGGGTCAGTGGGAAGAATGTCCCTTACATTGGTGATCAGTGGGAAGAATGTCCCTTACATTGGGGGTCAGTGGGAAGAATGTCCCGTACATTGGTGGTCAGTGGGAAGAATGTCCCTTACATTGGGGGTCAGTGGGAAGAATGTCCCTTACATTGGGGGTCAGTAGGAAGAATGTCCCTTACATTGGTGATCAGTGGGGAGAATGTCCCTTACATTGGGGGTCAGTAGGAAGAATGTCCCTTACATTGGTGGTCAGTGGGAAGAATGTCCCTTACATTGGTGATCAGTGGGAAGAATGTCCCTTACATTGGTGGTCAGTGGGAAGAATGTCCCTTACATTGGTGGTCAGTGGGAAGAATGTTCCTTACATTGGGGGTCAGTGGGAAGAATGTCCCTTACATTGGGGGTCAGTGGGAAGAATGTCCCTTACATTGGTGGTCAGTGGGAAGAATGTCCCTTACATTGGTGGTCAGTGGGAAGAATGTCCTCTACATTGGTGGTCAGTGGGAAGAATGTCCCTTACATTGGTGGTCAGTGGGAAGAATGTCCCTTACATTGGGGGTCAGTGGGAAGAATGTCCCTTACATTGGTGGTCAGTGGGAAGAATGTCCCTTACATTGGTGGTCAGTGGGAAGACTGTCCCTTACATTGGTGGTCAGTGGGAGGAATGCTAAAAAGTTTAGAGTCTCACAGCAGCTAATAAGCAGAACATTATTCCTAATCCCAGCTCAGCTAATTAAAATGTGTCCTTCAGCCGTAGCAGACAACAGACCAATAAGTGTCCTGTATACCCGTGGACATGGTTGAGGATTTCCAGCTGTTACATTCCATAAGAGAGGCTGGAATTCATCCAGCTTGCAAAATCTCAAGATTCAATAACAATTCAACGCAGTAACGTTGCAGTCCACCGTCTACAAAAAAGTGGATGTTTACATCCACATTGATTAAAAAAAAAAGAAAAAAAGTGGAACTTCACTTTCTCAATCACCACGGACTATTTGTTTTCTTTATGCTGCTAGCAGTAGTACATAGGAAAGTATATCCTAGATTGTAAGCTCCCAGGACCAGGGCCCTCCTATCCCTCTTGTATTGAACTGTATTGTTGCTGTATTGTCTCCCTTATATTGTAAAGTGCTGAGCAAACTGTTGGCGCCATAAATCCTGTATAATAATACTAATAATAATATATAAATCCTGTATAATAATAATAATAATATATAAATCCTGTATAATAATAATAATATATAAATCCTGTATAATAATAATAATAATAATATATAAATCCTGTATAATAATAATATATAAATCCTGTATAATAATAATAATATATAAATCCTGTATAATAATATATAAATCCTGTATAATAATAATAATAATAATATATAAATCCTGTATAATAATAATAATAATAATATATAAATCCTGTATAATAATAATAATAATAATATATAAATCGTGTATAATAATAATAATAATAATATATAAATCCTGTATAATAATAATATAAAAATCCTGTATAATAATAATAATAATATATAAATCCTGTATAATAATAATATATAAATCCTGTATAATAATAATAAGTATATCATATTTACTTGTTTTAGACTATTTTTTTTGGTATTTCTTCAGTTACTTCCTGGTTTCCATGCCTAGGCAAATGATGTCATACATCCCAGGAGTCTTCAGGAGGGAAGTGTTCTCAGCTCAGCCTATGCCTGAGCTAAGGGCAGGTGGATTGCAGGTAATAAATGCTACGTGAACCATCTGCCCTTACTCAAAATGGCCACTGCCAGGGGGAGTTTTTCCAAAATGATTTCTCAGCAAAATAAATTGCGGAGGCAGGGACGCTTGGAGGAGGTTTGCTTTGAATATTAAAAATTATATAGCATTTTTGGTTTGTCGCACTCAGATGCAGCGCAGTTCCACCTTACGATCGTAGTTGCGAAGCTTTAAAGCCTCCAAAAAAAAATTTAAATTTAAATAATTTAGTAGGATTAATCAAATCCTATTAAATTATTTTAATTTTTTTTTTGAGCCTTCGAGGCTTCGCAACTACGCTCGTTGGATCGCGGTGGAATGATCTTTTATTCTAGGCGCTAGTTCTCAACAAGAAAAAAAATGAAACATCCAGTGCATTGGCGAAACGTTGTCATCAGGACAGGGAGTGAGGGGGAATCTCTCTAAAGGTGTCCCAGATGGCAGTATTATCCAATGGGAGGGGGAGGGGGGGGTGCAAATCTTTCCCCACTCCATCCAAATCTCATAAAACAAAAGATTGGTAAAAAAAAAAAACAATATTGCTACGTTGTCATGGATACCTTTGGTTTGCTGGAAAGTGCCAGGCACACCAAAGAGTCCAGAATCAGGAGCCGGGGGCGGAAATCATGCCGGAGCTGGTTGTCTGACAACATTTACAAGGAAGGGTGTGGATGGTAATTGCCTTATTATGGGGTGATTGTATCCTTGGCCATCCAGCTAAATCAGGATTCCTGCAGATATGAGATTATCCCGGAGATAACAGCTCAGCAGACAGTCATGTTCTAGATCAGTGGTCCTCAAACTGCGGCCCAGGGGAAGGATGTGGCCCCTTGCTTGCTTTTATCTGGCCCTTGAGGCACTATTCCCCCCACTGACATCAACAACAGGGTGTAATCCCTGTCACTGACACCAATGATGGGGCACTATTCCTCCCACTGACACCAATAATGGGGCACTATTCCTCCCACTGACACCAATAATGGGGCACTATTCCTCCCACTGACACCAATGATGGGGCACTATTCCTCCCACTGACACCAATGATGGGGCACTATTCCTCCCACTGACACCAATGATGGGGCACTATTCCTCCCACTGACACCAATGATGGGGCACTATTCCTCCCACTGATACCAATGATGGGGCACTATTCCTCCCACTGACACCAATGATGGGGCACTATTCCTCCCACTGATACCAATGATGGGGCACTATTCCTCCCACTGACACCAATGATGGGGCACTATTCCTCCCACTGATACCAATGATGGGGCACTATTCCTCCCACTGACACCAATGATGGGGCACTATTCCTCCCACTGACACCAATAATGGGGCACTATTCCTCCCACTGACACCAATGATGGGACACTATTCCTCCCCCTGACACCAATGATGGGGCACTATTCCTCCCACTGACACCAATGATGGGACACTATTCCTCCCACTGACACCAATAATGGGGCACTATTCCTCCCACTGACACCAATAATGGGGCACTATTCCTCCCACTGACACCAATGATGGGGCACTATTCCTCCCACTGATACCAATGATGGGGCACTATTCCTCCTACTGACACCAATGATGGGGAACTATTCCTCACACTGACACCAATGATGGGGCACTATTCCTCCCACTGACACCAATGATGGGGCACTATTCCTCCCACTGACACCAATGATGGGGCGCTATTCCTCCTACTGACACCAATGATGGGGCACTATACCTCCCACTGACACCAATGATGGGGCACTATTCCTCCCACTGATACCAATGATGGGACACTATTCCTCCCACTGACACCAATGATGGGACACTATTCCTCCCACTGACACCAATGATGGGGCACTATTCCTCCCACTGATACCAATGATGGGGCACTATTCCTCCTACTGACACCAATGATGGGGAACTATTCCTCACACTGACACCAATGATGGGGCACTATTCCTCCCACTGACACCAATGATGGGGCACTATTCCTCCCACTGACACCAATGATGGGGCGCTATTCCTCCTACTGACACCAATGATGGGGCACTATACCTCCCACTGACACCAATGATGGGGCACTATTCCTCCCACTGATACCAATGATGGGACACTATTCCTCCCACTGACACCAATGATGGGACACTATTCCTCCCACTGACACCAATGATGGGGCACTATTCCTACCATTGACACCAATGATGGGGCACTATTCCTCCCACTGACACCAATGATGGGGCGCTATTCCTCCTACTGACACCAATGATGGGGCACTATACCTCCCACTGACACCAATGATGGGGCACTATTCCTCCCACTGACACCAATGATGGGACACTATTCCTCCCCCTGACACCAATGATGGGGCACTATTCCTCCCACTGACACCAATGATGGGGCACTATTCCTACCATTGACACCAATGATGGGGCACTATTCCTCCCACTGATACCAATGATGGGACACTATTCCTCCCCCTGACACCAATGATGGGGCACTATTCCTCCCACTGATACCAATGATGGGACACTATTAAGCATGCAACATGTTATTGAGGAGAGTAAAGTATTCGGGTTGTAGGGTAAGAGTTACAGGACAGAGTTGTGTGTCAGGGTTGGGTTGGGGGTGGGGTGTTAAGTGTTGGGAGTTAGGGATGGGTGGTGAGTTAAGGGTCAAAAGTTGGGAATAGTAGTTATGGAACGAGGTTAGGTGTTAGAGTTTGATTGGAAGGGTTTTAGTGTTAGGTTTTGGAGGTAGAATAGGAAATATCAAAATGTTGGTGTTGGGTGAAATAGTTATGGGAGCAGGTTAAGGTTGGGGGTGAGAGTTATGGACAGGGCCAAAGGTTGGGTGGTAAACCTTATGGGATAGGGTTCGGGTTTGGGGGGTGAGAGTTATGGACAGGGTTAAGGTTGGGGGTGAGAGTTATGGACGTGGGTTAAAGTTGGGGGTGAGAGTTATGGACAGGGCCAAAGGTTGGGTGGTAAAAGTTATGGGATAGGGTTCGGGTTTGGGGGGGGTGAGAGTTATGGACAGGGTCAAAGGTTCGGTGGTAAAAGTTATGGGATAGGGTTCGGGTTTGGGGGGGGTGAGAGTTATGGACAGGGTCAAAGGTTGGGTGGTAAAGTTATGGGACATGGTTAAGGTTTGGGGGTGAGAGTTATGGACAGGGTCAAAGGTTGGGTGGTAAAAGTTATGGGATAGGGTTCGGGTTTGGGGGGGGGTGAGAGTTATGGACAGGGTCAAAGGTTGGGTGGTAAAAGTTATGGGATAGGGTTCGGGTTTGGGGGGGGGTGAGAGTTATGGACAGGGTCAAAGGTTGGGTGGTAAAAGTTATGGGATAGGGTTCGGGTTTGGGGGGGGTGAGAGTTATGGACAGGGTCAAAGGTTGGGTGGCACGAGTAATGGGACATGGTTACGGGTTAGGGAAGTTACGTTTTAGGGTTCATTGTGGGGGTGGGTCGTGTTTAGGAAGGGGAGGGCTTTGGAATGGGCGACATCTTGCTCACCATCTCTCTCCTCCGGGTGCCTTTTGCCATAAACTGCCAGGAGCTGAGAAGCAATGTACCTCCCGAAGCCCCCCGGTGTAGCCAAGGTAGAATGTCCACACCAAGAGCTATTGTCCTCCTTGTGGTCAGGAGTTTCTGTAGCACGGGTCCCATTCCCCCTCCATTCACATAACCACTCGTTTCAGCTCGGGTGAACGTATCTCTTTGTGTTCTTCTCCCATTTCTCCTACATGTATGTCTCCTGCCGTCCTAGGAATGAGGACAACCTATCCCAGGGGTAGGCAACCTGCGGCTCTCCAGCTGTTGTGGAACTACATTTCCCATGAGGCATTGCGAAGATTACAAACTGACAGTTACAGCTGTGACTTGCAGAGGCATGATGGAACTTGTAGTCCTGCGGCTCTCAGGGTGCCTTCCCCTGGCCTAGCCTTTCACTAGATGTGCCGGGCGCCATTTGCAAGCCTGAATTTGTTATAAATCCTGAATAATAATAATAATTTCTCTTCACTTAGGAAAAAAAAAACCCAGAAGAAGCGATTTATTCGCTTCCTTCATCCTCCTAACCCCACAGATTGGCAGATCTAAAGGGCCAAGAAAATTGTCCTCATAACAATCGCTGGGTCAGAGGAAGGTCACTCCTTACGCAACAAATTTCCCGGCACTGTGGAAATATGTGACCCACCATGGCATGGGATGCAGCCGAACTCCCTCTTTGCTATTGGCGCCTGGACACTTTATTAATCAGTTGCTTGTCTTGTAAACATCTCAACTCCACCCTCAGGCAATCATTTATTTAAAAAAAAATAAATATATATATATATATATATACACCGGTATATATATATATATATATATATATATATATATATATATATATATATAATTTATTGATTTTTCAGGGTTTTTTTTTCTGTTTTGTGTGTATTTGAAAAATTTTCAATAAAACCCTCATGGAAAAAAAAAATGTCACCGCTGGTCCAGCAAATACAACTTACAGGTCTACCTACGTTATGGATAACTTTCTATTTCTTTAGGTCCTAAGTTGCCCGTTTGAAAAAAAAAAAAATTTTAATATTGTAAAGCGCTGAGCAAACTGTTGGCGCTATATAAATCCTGTATAATAATAATAATAATAATAATAATAATAATAATAAAAAATCCTATATAATAATAATAATAATAATATATAAATCCTGTATAATAATAATAATAATATATAAATCTTGTATAATAATAATAATAATATAAATCCTGTATAATAATAATATATAAATCTTGTATAATAATAATAATATAAATCCTGTATAATAATAATATAAATCCTGTATAGTAATAATAATATATAAATCCTGTATAATAATAATAATAATAAATCCTGTATAATAATAATAATATAAATCCTGTATAATAATAATAATAATATATAAATCTTGTATAATAATAATAATAATATAAATCCTGTATAATAATAATATAAATCCTGTATAGTAATAATAATATATAAATCCTGTATAATAATAATAATATAAATCCTGTATAGTAATAATAATATATAAATCCTGTATAATAATAATATATAAATCCTGTATAATAATAATAATATATAAATCTTGTATAATAATAATAATATAAATCCTGTATAATAATAATATTAAAAACTTGTATAATAATAATAATATAAATCCTGTATAATAATAATAATATAAATCCTGTATAATAATAATATAAAAATCTTGTATAATAATAATATAAATCCTGTATAATAATAATAATATTAATAATATATAAATCCTGTATAATAATAATAATATTAATAATATATAAATCCTGTAGAATAATAATAATAATAATAATAAAAAAAATCTTGTATAATCTTGTATAATAATAATATATAAATCCTGTATAATAATAATAATAATTTTAATTCAGTAAAAAAAAATCACTGATGTCATCAAATTGCTTTGTAAATTGACTGTGATGCATAAATACCTGCGATATGTAAATTAATAAATAAATAAATAAGCACGGTAGCGCGCCAATGTTTTACCTGGTGTCACGTGATTGGTTGCTGTTTCCTGTTGTCTTGGGGATAAAATAAAAATTCACATAGTGGTTCCTAAGCAGGGGTGGACTGACAAATCATAGGGCCCCCGGGCAATAGGGGATCATGGGGCCCCTGTGTCCTCGCCCACACTCAAACCACACCCAGAAAAGCCTATGAAAGGTACTAGGGGCATCTCATGGGGGCCCCCTACTGACCCCGGGCCCTCGGGTAGTGCCCGAGTGCCCAAATGGTTAGTCCACCCCTGTTCCTAAGTAATCTAAACAATCACGTGTTCCAATTATTTTTCTTAGAAATGACCAATAACAGGTAATATTCTTCCAAGAAGCTATGAATTCATTTTCAAAACCAGCATCTTTCGTAAAAAAAAAAAAAATCAACTATTATCGATTTTTTTTTTACCGATATTGTAAGGATTGGCCGCTGAACCATCGTCAAACTTGTCTTTTTGTGATTAACAAAATAATTTTTTTTAATGCAGATATAGGTTATAAAATAACAAATTTGATTGCAATTCTGATTTAAAAAAAAAAAAAGTGTATAAAAAGTCAGAAAAAAAAAAGTCAACTATTATCTATTTTTTTTTAGCGATATTGTAAGGATTGGCCGCTGAACCATCGTCAGATGGGGCAAAAACTTGTCTTTTTGTGATTAACAAAAGGGTTTTTTTTTAATTGTGAAAATAGTTTATAAAATAACAACAAATTTGATTGCAATTCTGATTTAAAAAAAAGAAAAGTATATAAAAATTCAGGTCCAAAAAAAAAAAAGCTAAAAAAAAAAAAAAATACAAGGAAAATGACCTTTGATGGTCATTTTCCTTGTATTTTTTTTTTTTTTAGCTTTTTTTTTTTTTTTTTTTTTTTGGACCTAGCTGAAGAATAATCTTCCAACCCTCTATAAGGTCATATACACCAACATTTTTCTTTCATAAAAAAATACATAAATGAGCGTAGAATAAAAAAGCCTTTAACCCTAACATGCGACTTCGGACACATAAAGGTTCCAGCAGGGGCGGACTGACCATTTGGAAACTCAGGCACTGCCCGAGGGCCCGGGGTCAGTAAGGGGCCCCATGAGATGCCCCTGGTACCTTTTTCATAGGCTTATTTGAGTTTGGGCAAGGACACAGGGGCCCCATGATCCCCTATTGCCCGGGGGCCCCATGAGTTGTCAGTTTGCCCCTTGCAAGGACACAGGGGCCCCATGATCCCCTATTGCCCGGGGGCCCCATGAGTTATCAGTCCACCCCTGGGTTCCAGCATTACTTTGATGCTACTTTAGTGCCAGAGAGTGTAGTCATGTCAAAGTCGCATCAAAGTCACATGAACAGGAGTTAAAAAAAGCGTAAAACGCATAAAAAACGCAGCACGTGCGTTTTTTGGGGCGGGTCCGTCTAAGTCTATCACACACAAAACGTACTCTGCTGCGGGGAAAAAAAAGTTCCAATCCCTGACCCCAAAAAAACGCACAGGCTGAAAACGCACAGATGCGAACTCGATCCATAAGAAACCATGTTAAAAAGGACTTTGGCGCGTTTCTGCAAAATGCAAAACGCTCTGAAAACCACATAACTGTGACCCCAGGGCGAATAAATAGGAAAATGGCAATCAAAGGGGAATATTCTGTCAATAAACTTTTTTTTTTTTTTTTTTTTTTTTTACAATTTACCATTTTTTTTTTTAATTATGTATGGATTTGAAAATTAAGCATTGCCCAATGAGGCAAAAAAAAAAAAAAAATTCCTTTGTTATCGATGTAAGCTTTTTTTCTTGTGAAAACAATTTCTAAAATAATCAGACATTTAAATGCAATTCAGATTTAAAAAAAAAATTATAAAAATTCTGATAAAAAAAATTAAAAAAATTCTGTTAAAAAAAACAATTATAAAAATCCTGATTAAAAAAAAATTATAAATAAAAAAATGCTCCAAAATACAAGAAAAATTCAAGCCTGCTTTGAAAAAAAAAAAAAACCCACAACGCCTTCATAACTGATGGGTTTGTGGCGCGGGAGGTAGAGAATCAACGGCACAGTCAACTTTTTTTGTAAACTAGTAGTAAACTCCTTGTTTTTTGGGAAAAAAAAAAAAGGAAACTTCAGAAAGAGATTAAATTTGTTTCAAATATCATCCGTTTACCTTTATTGAGAAGATCAGAGCAGCCAATCCGAGAGGACAGAAGCAGCAGATGAGGCTAAAAATGGACCAAATCAGGTAATCCTTGTTCCTGGTCACCGCCATCCTCACAACAGGGAGCCCAATCAGGAAAACTTTATTTATTTTCTGGTTCTCGGTCCCTATGCTTCCCTGCAGTGTAATGACGGTTCTGTATTTTTACTAAAGTTTTATCACAGCTCCATAGGTGGAGTTTACTATAGAAAGGGTGGAGTTATCCTCCCCCCCCCCCTTTTCATTCCTGCCTCCCCTTCCAAAAAGCCAGTTCTCTTCTTCTAGATGGAATTTTTCAGATTTCTGTCCTCAACTGACTCTCACAGGGAGCTGCAATTACACCCCTCCTTAGCTTCCAGAAAAAAATAAAATAAAAATAAACATATATATAAACCAAAAATATATAGTATCCATTATAATATATATATATAGTGTGTGTGTGTATTTCTATATGTATATAATATAATACAAATATATATAATTTTTTTTTCAATAAATATATTTCTATTTGTAATAAACGTATATGTAATGAAATAAAAAAAATATATTTAATTTTTTATTTTTTTCATTTTATATATTCCTATTTGTATTTTATATATATATATATATATATATATATACATATATATATATATATATATATATATATATAATTTATTTATTTTTTTCATTACACATATTTTTAACTGTAATAAAAATATGTGTAATGAAAAAAAAAAACCATTATATAAATATGTATATAAATTTATTAATTATATATTAGTTTATTTATTTTTTCATTACACATATTTTTATTACAGATAAAAATATGTGTAATGAAATAAAAAAAATATATTTATTTTTTTATTTTTTTCATTTTATATATTCCTATTTGTATTTTATATAAATATATATATATATATATATATATATAATTTATTTATTTTTTTCATTACACATATTTTTAACTGTAATAAAAAGATGTGTAATGAAAAAAAAAAACCATTATATAAATATGTATATAAATTTATTAATTATATATTAGTTTATTTATTTTTTCATTACACATATTTTTATTACAGATAAAAATATGTGTAATGAAATAAAAAAAATATATTTATTTTTTTCTTTTTTTCATTTTATATATTCCTATTTGTATTTTATATAAATATATATATATATATATATATATATAATTTATTTATTTTTTTCATTACACATATTTTTAACTGTAATAA
This sequence comes from Staurois parvus, assembly GCF_062004578.1. Taxonomy (NCBI): domain Eukaryota; kingdom Metazoa; phylum Chordata; class Amphibia; order Anura; family Ranidae; genus Staurois; species Staurois parvus. The sequence goes on from NW_028320679.1 coordinate 56,409, forward strand.
AAAGATGTGTAATGAAAAAAAAAAAACATTATATAAATATGTATATAAATTTATTAATTATATATTAGTTTATTTATTTTTTCATTACACATATTTTTATTACAGATAAAAATATGTGTAATGAAATAAAAAAAATATATTTATTTTTTTCTTTTTTTCATTTTATATATTCCTATTTGTATTTTATATAAATATATATATATATATATATATATATATATATATATATAATTTATTTATTTTTTTCATTACACATATTTTTAACTGTAATAAAAAGATGTGTAATGAAAAAAAAAAAACCATTATATAAATATGTATATAAATTTATTAATTATATATTAGTTTATTTATTTTTTCATTACACATATTTTTATTACAGATAAAAATATGTGTAATGAAATAAAAAAAATATATTTATTTTTTTCTTTTTTTCATTTTATATATTCCTATTTGTATTTTATATAAATATATATATATATATATATATATATAATTTATTTATTTTTTTCATTACACATATTTTTAACTGTAATAAAAAGATGTGTAATGAAAAAAAAAAACCCATTATATAAATATGTATATAAATTTATTAATTATATATTAGTTTATTTATTTTTTCATTACACATATTTTTATTACAGATAAAAATATGTGTAATGAAATAAAAAAAATATATTTATTTTTTTATTTTTTTCATTTTATATATTCCTATTTGTATTTTATATAAATATATATATATATATATATATAAATATATATATATATATATATAATTTATTTATTTTTTTCATTACACATATTTTTAACTGTAATAAAAAGATGTGTAATGAAAAAAAAAAAACATTATATAAATATGTATATAAATTTATTAATTATATATTAGTTTATTTATTTTTTCATTACACATATTTTTATTACAGATAAAAATATGTGTAATGAAAAAAAAAAAAAAAAATATATATATATATATATATATATATATATAAAATACAAAAAGAAATATATATAATTAAAAATAATAAAAAAAATAAATATAATATATTTTTTTTTATTTCATTACACCTACTTTTATTACAAATATATATATAGAATTTATTTCTTTATTTTTTTCATTATACATATTCCTATTTGTATTATATATATATATATATATATATATATATATATATAAAATTATATATACATTTTTATACATTTTTATACTTTTTTTCTGGGGGGCTAATAGCAAAGTATGACAGTCCTGTTCACGTAGTATGACTGTAATAAACGCCGATGGACCCGCCCCCAAAACACAAGTGCTGCGTTTTTTTATGCGTTTTGCTTTTTTTGAGGGGGCTAATAGCAAAGTATGACAGTCCTGTTCATGTATTCTGACTGTAATAGACATCAGGGAACCCGCCCCAAAAATGCAAGTGCTGCGTATTTTATGCGATTGCTGTTTTTTTTTTGGGGGGGGGGGGCTAATAGAAAACGCATAAAAAACGCAGCACTTGCGTTTTTGGGGCGGGTCCTCTGATATCCATTACAGTCAGAATACATGAACAGGACTGTCATACTTTGCTTTTTTTTTTTGGGGGGGGGGGGCTAATAGCAAAGTATGACAGTCTTGTTCATGTAGTGTGACTGTAATAAACGCCGATGGACCCGCCCCCAAAACGCAAGTGCTGCATTTTTTATGCGTTTTGCTTTTTTTTTGGGGGGGGGGGGTTAATAGAAATGTATGGCAGGACCCTCCCCAAAAACGTGGCATTTTGCGTTATACTTTCCCATTAGCAGGAAAAAAAAAAAAAAGAACACGCAAAATGCCACGTTTTTGGGGAGGGTCCTGTCATACTTTTCTATTAACCCCCCCCCCCCCAAAAAAAGCAAAACGCATAAAAAATGCAGCACTTGCGTTTTGGGGGCGGGTCCATCAACGTCCATTACAGTCACACTACATGAACAGGACTGTCATACTTTGCTATTACCTAAAAAAAAAAAAGCAAAACGCATAAAAAACGCAGCACTTGCGTTTTTGGGGCGGGTCCATCGACTTCTATTACAGTCACACTATGCCGGTTGCGGTTGACGCGTTTTTATGACGCATTTTGCAGTTTTTTCTTTTTGTTTTACATGCGTTTTTGCCGTGTTTTCCATTTGTAGCTCATAGAAAAGTATGACAGTTCTGTTCCTGCAGTGCAACTCTGATGCCGCCGGAGCGCGTGAAGTCGCATCAAAGTCGCACTAAACGATCAGAACTGTTATACTTTCCCATTAGCAGGAAAAAAAAAAAAAGGAAGACAGTTCTGATCGTTTAGTGCGACTTTGATGCGACTTCACGCGCTCCGGCGGCATCAGAGTTGCACTGCAGGAACAGAACTGTCATACTTTTCTATGAGCTAAAAATGGAAAACACGGCAAAAACGCATGTAAAACAAAAAGAAAAAAACGCAAAATGCGTCAGAAAATGCGTCAACCGCAACCGGCATAGTGTGACTGTAATAGAAGTCAATGGACCCGCCCCAAAAACGCAAGTGCTGCGTTTTTTATGCGTTTTGCTTTTTTTTTTTTTTAGGTAATAGCAAAGTATGACAGTCCTGTTCATGTAGTGTGACTGTAATGGATGCCGATGGACCTGCCCCTAAAACGCAAGTGCTGCGTTTTTTATGCGTTTTGCTTTTTTTTTTTTGTGGGTGGGGGGTTAATAGCAAAGTATGACAGGACCCTCCCCAAAAACTTGGCGTTTTTTTTTTCCTGCTAATGGGAAAGTATGACAGTTGTGATCGTTTAGTGCGACTTTGATGCGACTTCACGCGCTCCGGCGGCATCAAAGTTGCACTGCAGGAACAGAACTGTCACACTTTTCTATGAGCTAAAAATGGAAAACATGAATAAAAAAAAAACGCAAAATGCGTCGGAAAAAGGCATCAACCGCAACCGGCATAGTGTGACTGTAATAGAAGTCGATGGACCCGCCCCAAAAACGCAAGTGCTGCATTTTTTATGCGGTTTGCTTTTTTTTGGGGCTAATAGCGAAGTATGACAGTCCTGTTCATGTAGTGTGACTGTAATAGACGTTGATGGACCCGCCCCCAAAAACGCGGCGTTTTGCGTCTTATTTTTTCTGCTAATGGGAAAGTATGACGGTTCTGACCGTTTAGTGCGACTTTGATGCGACTTCACGCGCTCCGGCGGCATCAAAGTTGCACTACATGAGCAGAACTGTCACACTTTTCTATGAGCTAAAAATGGAAAACACGGCAAAAACGCATGTTAAAAAAAAAAACGAAAAACGCAAAATGCGTCGGAAAAACGCATCAACCGCAATCGGCGTAGATATGAACCCGGCCTTGTATGCATCTTCATATTACTGAGCGCTCGCCCTCCGCCGAGGATGAAATGACACAAAACAAAAGTTTTGGAATTCCTTTGGAAGGAGAGGAAATCGGCGCTCTGGAGGAAATCCGCCGCCGAATCGCCATCTGTCAGCAGAATACGGCCCCGCCAGGATCGCCCCTTCCTGCCGCTAATTGCTTCTTCTTCCTGCGACTCTCTATCTGTGTCCCATCCGGGTCGGCCGTCACGGAACGATTAAAACTGACCTCCAGGAAAGCAGCTACATAAACAGATAAAACACGAAGGCGAGAGATACTCTGCGTGCCGAAAGCATTTCTGTCCATCCAGTTCTGCGATTTACACGGCTCTGCCACACAGCACAGCCCTGCCTGGCAGAGCCGGAGACTTGATTTTTTGTTTTCAGTAAAGCTGGCCATAGATGGATCGAATCTTGAGATTCGAGGTTCGATCTATCTGTGGGCAGGCTGGTGGTACTGAAGTCGATCCATCGATCGACTTCAGTACAAGCAGCTTGCTGTATTTTTTGCATGCGTTTTTTACATCCGTCTGTGGGCAGGCTGGTTGCGCCAAAGTCGATCCATCGATCGACTTCAGTACAAGCAGCTTGCTGTATTTTTTGCATGCGTTTTTTACATCCGTCTGTGGGCAGGCTGGTTGCGCCAAAGTCGATCCATCGATCGACTTCAGTACAAGCAGCTTGCTGTATTTTTTGCATGCGTTTTTGCATCCGTCTGTGGGCAGGCTGGTTGCTCTGAAGTTGTTCCATCGATCGACTTCAGTACAAGCAGCCTGTATTTTTTGCATGCATTTTTGCATCCGTCTGTGGGCAGGCTGGTGGTGCCAAAGTCGATCCATCGATCGACTTCAGTACAAGCAGCCTGTATTTTTTGCATGCGGTTTTGCATCCGTCTGTGGGCAGGCTGGTGGTGCCAAAGTCGATCCATCGATCGACTTCAGTACAAGCAGCTTGCTGTATTTTTTGCATGCGTTTTTTGCATCCGTCTGTGGGCAGGCTGGTTGCGCTGACGTCGATCCATCGATCGACGTCAGTACAAGCAGCCTGCTGCATTTTTTGCATGCGATTGCAGTGATCGTTGTGTTCTTCCAGCAGGGAAGGCTCACAATGGCGCACAGTCCATGTGGATGGGAGAATCGAGCGATTTTTCTATCCGGCAACCACGGGAAAATTGCATGATTGCTTGCTAAACCACTTACAGGTCTTGTCCCTTTCTCAGGCCTGTGATTGGACAGTGAAAGGAGAAGCAGGAGGCTGCTGAGATCATCTCTCTGTCACTCTGCTCTCTCCCCCCGTCAGCACGTTCCTTTCACTTCAGCACAACTGATTGGTTTCTTGTGCTGCTTTCTACTCCACCATTCTAGACTGGGGATCGCGAGAGGCTGCTACCATGTCCAGCCAGGGCTGCTGTTAGAAACCACGGGGCCCCACACAGCCAACCTTACATCCATTAATGTCCGTATCTGTTAACATCGGTGTTTTTGAAAGGTAGAAAACCCTATTTTTCTTCTGTTAAACGGAACAGAACGGATGAAAAACGGATAAAAACTGAGAAATTGGATGTAAACAGATGAAAAACTGATGTAAATAGATATAAAACGGATGTAAACAGATGAAAAAGGGATGTGAACTGACAAAAATGGACAAAATGGATGTAAACGGGCAAAAAAACGGATGTAAACAGATGAAAAACAGATGTGAATGGACAAAAATGGACAAAATGGATGAAAAGGGGCAAAAAAACGGATTTAAACAGATGAAAAACAGATGTGAACGGACAAAACAGATATAAACAGATGAAAAAAGGATGTGAATGAATAAAAGCTGAGAAAATGGATGAAAAACGGATGTGAACGCACAAAAATGGACAAAACGGATGAAAAGGGGCAGATGAAAAAAGGATTAGAACAGATAAAAACTGAGAAAATGGATGAAAATGGACAAAACGGATGTAAACGGGCAAAAAACAGATGTAAACAGATGAAAAAACGGATGTGAATGGACAGAAAAAGAAGTAAACGGACAAAAAAAGGGATGTAAACAGATGAAAAAAGGATGTGAACAGATAAAAGCTGTGAAAATGGATGAAAAATGGATGTGAACGGACAAAAATGGACAAAACGGATGAAAAGGGGCAAAAAAACAGATGTAAACAGATGAAAAACAGATGTGAACGGACAAAAATGGACAAAACGGATGAAAAGGGGCAAAAAATTGATGTAAACAGATGAAAAACAGATGTGAACGGACAAAACAGATATAAACAGATGAAAAAAGGATGTGAACGGATAAAAGCTGAGAAAATGGATGTAAATGGATGAAAAACGGATGTGAACGTACAAAAATGGACAAAACGGATGAAAAGGGGCAAGAAAACGGATGTAAACAGATGAAAAAAGGATGTGAACAGATAAAAACTGAGAAAATGGATGAAAATGGACAAAATGGATGTAAACGGGCAAAAAAGGATGTAAACAGATGAAAAAAAGGATGTGAATGGACAGAAACAGAAGTAAACGGACAAAAAAAGGAATGTTTACATACCTTTTTTTGTCCAAAAAAAGGATGTGAACGGATAAAAGCTGAGAAAATGGATGAAAAACGGATGTGAACGGACAAAAATGGATAAAACGGATGAAAAGGGGCAAAAGAACGGATGTAAACAGATGTGAACGGACAAAAATGGACAAAACGGATGAAAAGGGGCAAAAAAACAGATGTAAACAGATGAAAAACAGATGTGAACGGACAAAACAGATATAAACAGATGAAAAAAGGATGTGAACAGATATAAACTGAGAAAACGGATGAAAATGGACAAAATGGATGTAAACGGGCAAAAAACTGATGTAAACCGATGAAAATGGACAGAAACAGAAGTAAACGGACAAAAAAAGGGATGAAAAAAGGATGTGAACGGATAAAAGCTGAGAAAATGGATGTAAATGGATGAAAAATGGATGTGAACGGAAAAAATGGACAAAACGGATGAAAAGGGATGTAAATGGACAAAAAACTGCTGAAAAACGGATGTGAATGGCCAAAAACGAATGTAAACGGACAAAAAAGGGATGCAAACAGAATAAAAATGGATGTGATCGGACAAAAATGGATGTAAACGGACAAAAAAGGGATGCAAACAGAATAAAAATGGATGTGATCGGACAGAAACGGATGTAAACGGACAAAATGGATGTAAACAGATGAAAAATGGACGTAAACGGACAAAGACAGATGAAAAACGGATGTAAACTGATGAAACTTTTATGTAAACTGATGAAAAACGGATGTAAACGAATGTGACAAAAATGTATTTAAACGAACAAAAAAAAGGATATAAACAGATGAAAAACAAGGGTCCTGCGTGTTTTTGATGCGATTCGAACCATACAAAATGTACGTCTCTGATTGCGCCGCGCACAAATCGCATGCGATTGGCAGAGGACTGTGGCGCGGTTCCTGCGCGAAGCACACATGATGCACCGCAACGCATGTATGTGTACCCGGGCTGTGGGGGCGGGGCCTGATGGGAACGTACAATATATATGTACGGCGCTGCGCACATTGACGGCGATATCAGTTCCTGGAATAAATAATAATATTACCATCTTTTTAGCTTTTTGGGTTTTTTTTTGCTCTTTTCACTCAGTTTTCTGTTTCCTGACGGCTGCCGTTCAGCCGCAACTGTTCCTGCGTTTCCTCCAACCGCCCCAAAGGGCAGGATTTCCTCCTCGGACGCGTTATCGCGGGGAAACGGGCCTGCGATCTGTTTTGTGCTGCCGCTGGTGACAGACCTTCTCCTCCCATCAGTGAAAAAACAACAAAAAAACAACAAAAAGTTGAAACAAGCGACTGTGTGAAATCGCAGCGCGGTAATGCGGGTGGATTGTCCTCTCTATGGGGGGGATGGGGGGGTCCCGGTCAGCAGAAACAAGAAGCGGCCCGTTCACTAGATACATTGTTACCATCACGGGTCAAATCATGAGATCGGAGGGAAAAAGGTTACATTCACACCGATCCGCGCAAACACACGGCGTTTATTACCGCACTTTTACCAGGTTTTTTAAAAGACGCGGGACTTAAAAACGGCTCCAAAAACGCTTCTCAGAGGCGTTTTTGGGGCGCTATTCATGCATTAATTAGGTGTTTTTCAGGCGTTTTGGGGGCATTTTTTTTGCCCCAAAGATGCTGCAGATGGGAGTTTTTGCACCGCAAACACAACGCCTCCGTGTGAACACGGACATAGATATACATTCACATACACAGGGAAGCGTTTTTCTTGAGCTGTTCAGACGCTTTTTTGAACGCAAAAAAAACTTTTTTGAAGCGTTTATTGTGTTGTTGCGCTTAGACATGCGTGCGACAAAACGCGTGCGAACGGTGCGAAAAAGTGATGAGAGAGGCGGGCTTTCCAAACCGCTTTGATCTCTTCGTCGGGCATTTTGAAAGCTTGCTTCTTCAGGCTTACATTGGCCAATAAAGAAACTCCCAACTTCCTGCGCTGAGCGAAGTCTGACACCATGCGATGGCTGACACCGTGCGATGACTGACACCATGCAATGACTGACACCATGCAGTGACTGACACCATGCGATGACTGACACCATGCGATGACTGACACCATGTGATGACTGACACCATGCAGTGACTGACACCATGCAGTGACTGACACCATGCGATGACTGACACCATGCAGTGACTGACACCATGCAGCGACTGACACCATGCAGCGACTGACACCATGCAGCGACTGACACCATGCGATGACTGACACAATGCGATGACTGACACAATGCGATGGCTGACACCGTGCAATGACTGACACCGTGCGATGGATGACACCGTGCGATGACTGACACCATGCGATGACTGACACCATGCGATGGCTGACACCATGCGGAGACTGACACCATGCGATGACTGACACCATGCGATGACTGACACCATGCGATGGCTGACACCATGCGGAGACTGACACCATGCGATGGCTGACACCATGCGATGGCTGACACCATGCGATGGCTGACACCATGCGATGATTGACACCATGCGATGACTGACACCATGCGATGACTGACACCATGCAATGACTGACACCATGTGATGGCTGCAGGGGTGGACTGACAAATCATGGGGCCCCCGGGCAATAGGGGATCATGGGGCCCCTGTGTCCTTGCCCAAACTCAAAAAAGCCTATGAAAAAGGTACCAGGGGCATCTCATGGGGCCCCCTACTGACCCCGGGCCCTCGGGCAGTGCCCGAGTTGCCAAATGGTCCGTCTGCCCCTGGATGGCTGACACCATGCGATGACTGACACCATGCGATGACTGACACCGTGCGATGGCTGACACCATGCAACACCCTGAAAAAGGAAACATTGTAAAAAGTATTATTTTTGTATCTTTTGTATACAAATATTAAAGCAAAGGACGATTGCACAACACCCCTCCCCCCCCCCTCAGGTTCCAGCTATTCGCATCGAACTTCCTCTGTGATCTCACCCTCCCCCCCCCGATCGCCCGCTTCTCATTACGAGTCGCTTGTAAAACTTGAATGAAATCTTTTTGGCCGACGACTGCAAAGAAACAACGCAGCCAAACTTTGTGCGACTTTCCCTCCCTCGCCGCCCCGAGCGCAGCAACCCGAATCCAGAATCCAGAAACCTGCATCTGCGGGCCGCGTCCTGCCACCAGACGGGTCCTGAGGGCTGCACTGATTGGAGGAATGAACACAGGATGTGCGCCACTCCGTGCCAACCTCCCACCCTGGGGGCCACTCCGTGCCAAGCTCTAACCCCGGGGACCCCTCCCTCCAAACTCCCACCCTGGGGGCCCCTTGGCATCTGCCGACTTGGAGGAGAACTTTCATCCTGGAATCCATTTTCTTTTTCATGTTTAAACGTGAATGAGACGGAACTCGACATCGACTTTTGTTTGTAATAAAACTTCGAGCTGCCAGAGATCATTATAGATTTTATTACGTGTCGCGTCTGTTTGATATTACGGTTCACATTTTATATTTTCTTACTTTATGTACTTTTATAGCCCAACTCCAGGCATAAGAAAAAACCCCGGGAACTCAGCACAGGGATGGTGGGAACCCCTCATAACGGGCACAGCGGGTGTACAGACCCGGGAACTCAGCACAGGGATGGTGGGAACCCTTCATAACGGGCACAGCGGGTGTACAGACCCGGGAACTCAGCACAGGGATGGTGGGAACCCCTCATAATGGGCACAGCGGGTGTACAGACCCGGGAACTCAGCACAGGGATGGTGGGAACCCCTCATAATGGGCACAGCGGATGTACAGACCTGGGAATTCAGCACAGGGATGATGGGAACCACTCATAATGGGCACAGCAGGTGTAAAAATCCGGGAAGTCAGCACAGGGATGGTGGGAACCCCTCGTAATGGGCACAGCGGGTGTACAGACCTGGGAACTCAGCACAGGGATGGTGGGAACCCCTCATAATGGGCACAGCGGGTGTACAGACCCAGGAACTCAGCACAGGCATGGTGGGACTCCCTCATAACGGGCACAGCAGGTGTACAGACCCGGGAACTCAGCACAGGAATGGTGGGACTCCCTCATAATGGGCACAGCGGGTGTACAGACCCGGGACTCAGCACAGGGATGGTGGGAACCCCTCATAATGGGCACAGCGGGTGTACAGACCCAGGAACTCAGCACAGGGATGGTGGGAACCCCTCATAATAAGCACAGAGGGTGTACAGACCCGGGAACTCAGCACAGGGATGGTGGGAACCCCTCATAATGGGCACAGAAGGTGTGCAGACCTCGGGACTCAGCACAGGGATGGTGGGAACCCCTCATAATGGGCACAGCGGGTGTACAGTGCAGGGTTGGTGGGAACCCCTCATAATGGGCACAGCGGGTGTACAGACCCAGAAACTCAGCACAGGGATGGTGGGAACCCCTCATAATGCAAATGTAGCCTTCCTAGAAAAGCTTGCTCCTCCGGACTGACAATCGCTCATCAAGACATTTTCCTACCATAACTCCTCCCAAGAGACAGCCCACTTCAGGTCTGAGGGCTCTTGAGAGAAGTACTGAGGCAGGGGGCTGTAATGTTTTCAGAAACCTATCTACAGCCCCCTCCCACCAGCCATGATCTGTCTGCATTGCCTAGAGAAGCACAGAGACCCAGTATGTGACATCACTGGGTCTAAAATAAGACATAGGGGGGGGGGGTAACCCAATAATAACTGAGCTCTTATTACATTACAATTCATGAGGGATGCGAACCGAAACCGGGGTCCAGATTTATTCTACGTGGGGTTAAAAAAACAAACATTTATTTTGAAGACAAATATGTTTTGTTTTTTGTATTGGAGGAGATTGAACTACAGAAAGAATGTCTGTCCAGCAGCTGTGCAGAATTAAAACTTTATTGCCTCGTTGAAATAAAAAAAGGTTCCATTACCCCCCCCCCCCCCCCCCCACATAGTATCTTGGAGTTCCACCAGCAGCCTTTCCCAGTCACGGGCCCCTGAGGCCACAGAGGAGGAGCTTCAAGGACTTGGACGCCCTAACCGCTGCAGAGGAGACGAATATTCGGGGCCGGGAGCTCGGCAAGGTCTCTGACCTGTCATACTGGCAGACTGTAGATAGGGGGCGCCCCGCACTGGAAGAGTTATTTTCAGTGTCATTACTGCAACATTGTAACATTTACCCGGTCTTTGTTTTGTTTTTCAGAAAATGTTCGGCTTATAATT